>NC_067402.1:21876400-22176400 GCF_016432865.1 Antechinus flavipes
CTTCTGTCTCTGTGGCTTTAGGTTAGCCATTCTCCATCATTAGAATGTGCTCCATCCCCATTATACTTTATCCATTCTTTTATGTTCTTTAGGAATCAAACCAAGTACCAATTTAGACACAAAACTTTTTCTCCATACCTGCACCTTCTCTAAATGATTTCATTTTTACTTTGTTTATATTACTATATATCATCTATCTCTTTATCTCTTTATCTATCCATCTGTCATCTATCTCTCTATCTGTGATCTCTATTTCTGTCTCTCTGTTGCTCTCTCTCTTGCTGCTGTTTATCCTTACTTTTCAAAGAGGAGAAATGACATAAAATTGGAATAAAATGACTGTCTATCCATCTGTCTGTCTGTTTATTCATTTCTCTGCTAGAGTGCAATCACCTTGAAAATAAAGACAGACTTTTGTAGTTTTATTCCCAATGCCTGGCACAGAAGGAGGTGTTTACTACAGGCTTATTTATGGTTTGATTGATTGAAAAAGCTATTCTTGTTCATGAAAGTGAAAGGAACTTCAGAGACTATTGAGCTCAACCCACAAGACTCTCCTTTATACCAAATGTGGCCTCTGAGCTCCCCAAGCTGAGATTCTGGGATTTTGGTGATAGCTAAGAATAGGGAGCTACAGCAATCACACCTGCAGTAATAGACATAAAGCATTATCAAAAAAACTCAAGCACAGATGGGAATAAAATATCATCAAAATAAGTTGAAATCAATAAAAGAAAAATCTATGGGCTTGAGTAGTAAGGCAAAGGCTGAGCAACCTGTGAAGCCTTTGACACTGACGATAACTTTTACCTTTATTCCCTTCTACCTAGAATTTGGTGAACTGTTCTCGCCTGGTTTTTCTGCCTATCTAATCCCTTTTCAGTCTTTTTTCCTGGATCTTCATTTTACTCCCACTTGGATACCTGGAGTGTCCTACAAGGCTCTGCTGTAGACCTACTTCCCTTCTCCTCTGTTTCACTTGGTGATCTTCTCAAATCCCATGGAAGCAATTACCGTCTTCATGGAGCTAATTCTCAGATCTATTTATTATTGTTTACTTGTATCCAAATCTCTGTGACCCCATTTGGGTCTTGGCAAAGATACCAAAGTGATTTGGAATTTCCTTTTCCAAATCACTTTATAGATGAGGAAACTGAGGCAAACAGGGTTAGGTGACTTGCCCAGGATCACACAACCAGTAAGTGTTTGACACCATATTTGAAATAAGATGTTCTTGACTGAAGGCCTAATGTTCTACCTACTATTACTTAGGCACTTTCCGATTTATTTATCCAGCCCTACACTCTATCCTGACCTCCAATCTCACTTCAGTTTCCTATTGGACATTTCCAACTCTGTGTCCTGTGGCCATCTTAAATTTTCTTGCCTTGACAGCACATCTACTAAATCATAAGACTTTTAAAATTCAGAATGTCAAAAATGAACTCATTATCTTTCCCTATAAACCCTCCCTTCTTCCTGTTACTGGTGAGTGTATTACCTTCCTCTGGGTGGACCAGATTCACCCCCTAGGAGTTGTTCTTGATTCTTCCTTTCCTCATTCCTCCTTTCCAATCAGTCACTGGCCAAGGCCTATCTACTTCATCTGTAACATCTTTCAAACAGGTCTCGTCTCTCTTTGACACTGTCACCACCCAGAGGCAGCCTCATAACCCTATGCTATTGTAGTAGTTGCTGGTTGTTCTCCCTGTTTCAAGTCCTTTTTTACTCTAGTCCATCCTCTACTTAGCCACCAAATTGATTTTCCTAAAGCCTAATGTCCTTACCACTCCTCATTCATTCATCTTCAGCGGTTCCCTAGAACGGCTAGGATCAAATATGAAATCAAATCAAAGTATCAGACATACAAGTAACATTTGGGAGATGGAGATGACACAAAGAGAGTTCTAGCTTCTAGGAATAGGGAAGTGATCTTTCCCTTCTCCTCTGCCTTTTTTGGGACCTAATCAGATGATTGTGTTCAGTTCTAGGGACAAACAGAGAGAGAAGGAAGAAGGGAGTGGTCAGGAGAGTGAGTGAGGTCATGGGAGATTAATTGAAAGAACTGGGGTTGTTTAACCCAGGAAGAAAGACTCAGCAGGAATATACTAGCTGTCTTTAAAGATTTGAAAGCTAATTCTAAGGAATAACCAGAGGTACTCAACATGTGCCAGGTTCTATGCTAAGCACTGGGCTTACAAAGAAGGAAAAAAAAAAGGTTTTTGACCTGGAAGAGCTCGTGTAAGGATTAGGCATGCCCCGTTTGACTCCTGAGGGCATAAAATAGGGCATAAAATAGGACACGAAGTTGCAATGAAGCACTTTTTTTTTTTTTTGCAATGAAGCACATTTAAATTTGACATGAGAAACTTGCTAATATTTAGTACTTTCCAAATGGGCTGCCTCGAGAGGTAGTGAACGGCCTCTCTGGACCTGAGCAGAGCTTCAATGACCACTTGTCATATAGGCTCTAGTGGTGATTCTTAGCCATGTGCGTTGGACTAGAGGTCTCCAAGGTCCCTTCCAAATCTCCAATTCTGCAGTGCCTGTTCCTTTGATGCCTAAGGATCCCATAATGCTTTGCACTTAGGCAAAACTTAATAAATGCTTGTTGAGTTGAATTGAATTAAATTGTCTACAGATGGCATTTCAATTCCAGCTCTACTGTTGACATGGCTGCAGATTTCAAAGGGAAGAAGGTCTCCTGAGTTCCATTTCTTTCCAGTGCTTTCATTCTATTACTCTCCATAGAGTCATTTTTTTCCCCTTAGAAGTACACAAATAACTAGGATCCCCAGCAGAATGTGATCAATGAACTAGGAGAGCTACATAGACAAAGCACTAGAGGAGTTCAGAGGCAGGAGAGATCACAAAAATAAGAAATGCCTTCTGAACAGGGCTCTCATTCCCCTAAAGCTACCTTCAAATTAGCTAATTCTCCACCCCTTCCTCAAAGAATTAGTCATGTCTCAATCTCTTGAGAATAACTAGAAGGTGACTGGTGGACATACTTTCAAAACCGTAAACAGAACTTTTCTGTGAATATCTGTATGCATGGGAGAATCTGTCATTCTCCAAAACTTCCTTGCAATTTGTAGCTTTAAAATTGTTTAAGGGAATGGAGATGTTAAGTACTCTGCTCTGAGTCACACCTACTATGTGTCAGAAGCATTGCTACTGGCCAGAGTCAGGCTGACCTGGCGTTGAAGCTCCCAGCTTCAGATACTTGCCAACTTTGCAACTCTGAGCAAGTGAAACAGGGGCATAGCCTAGCTGAGTAGGGAAAGCACAGGCTTTGGAGAAGTCACCTAACCTTTATATCCCAGTTTCCTCATCTGTGAAACTAAGGAGGCTATATTAGATGATCTCTGAATCCTTGGGATTCTTTCTGAGCCTCAGTTTCTTCATTTGTCAAATGAGTATAATCATGTCTGTAGTACCTAGACCACAGGGTGGTTGAGAGTATCAAACAAGGTAATGTCTGTGAAGTGTTTTGAAAACTAAGTGTTATTGTGTACATGTGGAAGTTATGATTATTTCCAGCATCCTTGGAATCAAACCTTTAACAAAGCCTGGAGCCTGGCTGGCCATGAATCACTGCCAAAAGTGCCTCAGGCCTATTTCTACACAAATACCCACTGGAGTTTGTTTCTTAGCCTTCATTTTCATAGTTTAGTCTCTTCCTTCCCAGAACTTAGCTGCTCCATTGAATTTAGACTCCATTGAAGAGAATTCTAAAGGGTTTTCTAAAGCCTTTCTAAAGCAGAAGAGAAAATCCAGCTTTTCTGTCACAGAAAATGGGAGCCAGACATATTTCATATGATGTGCCACCTGAGGTCCAATCTTCTGTCTCTTCTGGGGTCCTGGCCTGCTGTAACTTAAAGGAGCTTCATGGGAAAAAGACAAAGCCAGTCAATAGAGAAAACATCAGATTCTTGGGACAGAATAGGGGTAGTAATAATAGGGAGGGATTGGGGCTTTCTAGTTAAAGTAAAAACATCAAGAAGGGAGGGAAAGACAGGGGCAACAAGAAGTCTGTATCTGGCACTTCCTAAACTAGGGAGTTCCATCAACCTCTATCCCTCACTACTTGGGCTGGATTCAAAATTGAGGAGGTGGAAAAAGGCTACAGGCTGAGATGTCCAGAGCTTAAGACAGTGCCTGGTACATAGTAGGTGCTTAATAAGTGTTTCTTGCTTGATTAACATCAATAGAAAGCCATGGGTTGGGCTCAGGTCAATTTTCATTTTATAGCCCTTTTCATTTCATGCATAAGTAAGAATGGGTCAAGAATTAGGGCAGATCAGGTATTTTATGCTGTGCCTGACTCTTTGTGAGCCCATGGGTCATATTGTGCCCATATTGTCAGTGGGTTTTCTTGGCAAGGGTGCTGGAGTTCTTCAGAGGCAGAATTTAATGACTTACGCAAAACTAGTAAGTATCTGAGGCTAGATTTGAACTCAGCATTCTATTTTTGAAGCCACCTACCTTTCTCCAGATGTTTTGTATTGAGAGACAATGACTAGCAAACTGGACTCAGAATCAGGAAATGTGGATTCAAATCCCACCTCAGAAACTTTATATGCTGTGTGACTTTGGGCAAATCTCAATGGTTCTCAGTTTCCTTTGATGCAAAGTAAGGATATAAATAACCTATCTCCCAGGATTGCTATAAGGATTAAAATGTATATAAAAGGTTTTGCAAACCTTAAAGTCTTATATAGATGTGAGCAATAGGGAGCAGCCTACTGTCCCCCTTCTCCATCTCTCAACCTTTCTCAGTTTTTTGGGCATTGGGATATAAAGAAGAAACTTAAGGTCTTGAGAAGCTTATAGTTGAGCAAGGGGAGGCACATATTATATATGGTATATATGTATGTACATATATACCATATACAATATAAAAATAAGGTGATTCTGTATGTAGTTAGAAGCATGTCCATTTTGTCTCTTCGATTAGTATGAGATTTTTTGTAAGCAGAACTTTTTTATCTCTATCTCTACACCTGGAAGAGTACCAATAGTACTTAGCAACGGCTTAATAAATGTTCCTTGGGAACAATTGGTAGAGAGAGGTACCAGCAGCTGGAAGGATAAATAAGAAAAGGCCTCTTGTAGAATGTTACCTTTTGGCTGAATCTTGAAGGAAACTAGGATTTCTAAGCAGTGGGATTGAGTTTGTTCAAGGCATAGGGGATAGAAAGGAGCCTGGAGAGAGGAGATGGAGGCTCTGGTGTGAAGGACAGCGAGAAGGCCACTTTGACTGGAGTGTGGTGGTCACCAAGAGTAGTTAAGTGTGGCAAGGCTGGGAAAGATAGGATGGGATCATGTGGTAAAGTCATATAGGTAATTGAGATCTATCAGAGCATTCGCTTGGGTTCAAAAAATCAACTACACAAGAACAAGAAGGCAGTAGAGGTCTGGTTGAAGAAGACCAGGGTGGACTATTAGCTCAATACCCATTCATGGTGTGGTGTAGTTACCAGAAACGTTCATCGAACTTGGGGCTTCATCAAGAGAGACCTAACGAATAGGAAGGAGGAGGAAATAGCCCTCTGCCCTCTACTCTGGTCAGATCATGTCTGGAATAATGTTCAGTTCTGGGAATAAGCAGTTTGGGAAGGGACACTGATAAATTGTAGAGATTCTGGAGAGGGGATACTAAGATGGTGGAAAATTTTAAGTCCCAGGTGAAGGAAGTGGGGTTATTTAGTAGCCTGTAAAAGGGAAGGCAGTGTGTGTGTGTGTGTGTGTGTGTGTGTGTGTGTGTGTGTGTGTGTAGAGTGGGATGAGCAATGATGCACAATGAGCCCTCTATGTGAAAGATAAATTCAATTTGTTCTATTTTACCCTGGAGGACAGAACCAGAAGCAATAAGTGGAAGATAAGCAAAGGCAAATCCAGACTCGATGTCTGGAAAAACTTCCTAGCAATTACAACTGCCCAAAATAGAAAAAGCTGCCTTGGGTGGTGGAAGATCTTAGTTTGGAAGCTGAAAGGGAACTAAAAAATTGTTGAATCCAATCCCTTTATTTTACCGGTTAATAAACTAAAGCTCAGATACATAAAATTATTTGTGCAGAGTCACATAGGCCATAAGTAATTAAAGAGAAAGAGGAAATTTTGATTCCAGGTTTTCATCTCCAAGTTCAGGGCTCTATCCACTACTGCTCTGTGTTCCAGAAGAGGGATGAGCCCTGCTTAGCTTTGTTGTAGAAGGGATGCCTCCAAGTTATGAGTAAGATGGCTCTTGAGATCTCTTCCTGCTCTGAGATCCTGTGTGATTTACTATTTGCTTCAAATGTAGTAGGCTTACAAATTGGTGATCAAGATTGTGAATGAAAAAGAACTCTTTGTATTCACCCCAAGCTTTTTATCTGAAGATCTTTTCTCCTTGTACCTTGTAAAGTAGGTATGATTTTCCTTTCCTTGTAATCGAGGCACAGCGAGATTTCCTTAAAGCCATCTCAAATGATCCACAGAGATAAACTAAGAAGGCAGAGTCCTGGCAGCCCTTAACACAGTCCTGATTGAATGAGCCCTGCTAGCTTTGACATAATCTGATATTAAGTAACATGTGAAATTATAAATTTGTTTTTGCTTTAATTGTCACTAATCTCTATTTTTTGGTCTTTGAGAATTATGCACCTGTCGGCGCCTTCCCTTACAATTTAATTTTGGGTGCTTTGCAAATATTCTATTTTACGGAAAACCACGCTCAGCAAGGCAGGGGCTGCTGAGGGTGATGGATTTTTATTGCATTGTTGGCAAGCCCCGTACTTCGTAAATTAATTAGCCTAGCTTTCTGATTTGTTTTTAAAGAGTAATTGTTTGCAGCTGGCTGCAGCAAGGTTTTGTCTCCATTTCTGACTCCTGCCTTGAATGCTTTTAAAAATTAAGCTGGTTGTGCAGTTGGGGTGGGGGTACGTTCTGGGTTCCTTCCATTTACAACATGAAGAATTCCTTGGAGGCCAAAATGGACGCTTCCATCATCTCTCCTTTCCCCCGCTAGGAGAAGAAATCTTTCCAAGTAGAGTGTGTCACCTCTAACTCTTTACTCATTGATCTGGTAGGTATAAACAATCTCCTACATAAATTGCTGATTTTTGCTTCTGTCACTCCCTTTCTCAGCAGGCCGCGTCCTATCGCATCTCATTAGAAATGATCTACCTGACACATCCAGCCCTTTGAACCGTTGCTTTCATGTTTTGTTAATTGCTGTCTTTGCTTAAACATCCATTAGCTGTGTTCTCATCTGAATTGATACCGGGAAATGCTAAAGAAGTCCTCTTTGACGCCATTGGACAAAGTCCTCCAAATGGTCATTGGGTTTGGGGGATCAGATGAGGTTCATGTCCTAGAAGCTCAGTTTGGAAGGGACTTTCTAGCTCATGTATCTCAACCATGTTTTCTCTACTGCGGTAATTCCCTGGACAACATTTCTGACAGATGGTGCTTGAATAACTCTAGAAATGGAGAACTTGGCATCATGCAGGGTGATGCCGTTCCATTTTTGGACTGCTTTGTTTATAAGAAAGCTCGCCTCCACACTGACCTAAAACCGCCCCTTCCTACGATTTCCACTGCTAGTCCTTGTAATGTCCTTTGAAAATCTGAAGAATAAGGTTAATACATCTTTCACTTGAGAACCCTTCAAATTGAGGGGACTATGTCATTTTATTTCAATCATAAACCAGCCCAGGGATGCTACAGGGGTACAAATGATGAAATAGCTTGATATCGGGAGAATCAAAATAAAAGGTGACCCAAAATTCAATGGAGCGACTGTGCTGTGTGTAAATTGCCTGCAGCCTATCACTAAAAGTTACTACTTGAATGGGGGAGATGGAAATGGGGGGGAAAAGATGTGAGCCAATTGTGTGGCCATAAGAAAAAGGAAAAGATGGGAAGACCAAGTGTGCATCGGCAGCCAAGAAATAACAAAAACAAACAGACAGATAAATGGGGGCAGGGGGAGGGAGATGGTGAGACAAAGAGATGGAGAGATGGAGAGATGGAGAATTGGAGATACAGAGATATGGAGAGATGGAGAGATGGATAGATGGAGATGGAAATAAAGACAGAGACAGAGAAAGAAATAGAAGATTTTCAGTACACAGAGCAACCTTCAGAGAGAGAGGGACACAACAGATAGTGGTGGACTTGAAGTCAGGAAGACTTGAGGTCAAATTCTGCTTTAGACCATTACTAGTTGTGTGCTCTTGGGCAAGTCTCTTAACTAGTATTGATCAGCTTCTTCATCTGTAAAAATGGGGATAATAATAGCACCTTCCTCAGAAAGTTACTATGAGAATCAGAGATAACATATGTAAAGCATTTAGAGTGCTACAACCATGTTCACTCCAACTATGGTTATTTTTTCCTTGATGGAAGATTTATGCAAAGACAGGGACAAAAAGGGATGATATGAGAAGGCTAAGATGAATCATAATGGGTCGGCCTTCCATGACCATTGACCACAGACAGAAATATTTCAGTCCTACATTTGTGTCTTCTTTAAATTATTCTGCTCAGAATTCCCCCCAAAAGATGCAGTTCTATTTATTTTGATTTAGTTCAGTTCAGTTCTTTCAATTCAATTTAATTGAACAAACATGTATAAACAGTAGGTGTTAGGGACAGAAAAATGACAAAGTCCCCATCCTCAAAGAGCTTACAGTCTACTTGAAGAAAACAGCTTGTACATAGATAAAAGAATAGACTTGTCCTAAATTACTACAAGGAGATTTTGAGGGAAAGGGATTACTAACAACTGAAGGGGATCAGGGAAGGCTTCCTATAGGAGGTGGCCCTTAAAATGAGCTGGGAGATATACCAGATTTGGGGAGTGGGACAGTTTGGTCAAGGACCCCCTCTCTAATCTCTTCAGATCTCCTCATCACTACCCATCCTACAAGGCCAAGTTCCAATGCTGCCTTTTTTTCTTGAATCCCCCACCTCTATGTAAATGATAACTCCCCTTTTGAAGCCTTTTGCTCTACACAGATGAAGGTCTCAGACTCATATGCTTTATCTATATCTGCCTTCCAGTCATCACTCTGACTCAATTGTCAGTTCCTAGAAGGCAGGGGCTCCATCTTAGTTTTCTACAATCCTAGGAGGAATATGACAGAACATCCCTTTATATAATTAGTAAATATTAGATGAATGGATGAGTAGATGGGATTTTGTACAAAGTTATGTAGCTGAAGGGTAGAAGACATACACAAGTTAAGTACTCAGGAGATTGAAGAGGAGAAAGGAAGATAAAGCTTTTAATATATTTGAGGTAATTTGTGAGGAAGAAACATTAGCAGCTGGGAGTTTCTAAAATACAAGGAGAGAGTACATTCTAAGCATGGGGCACAGCCAGGGCAGATATGTAGTGCTTTGTCTGAGGTACAGCAGGCTCATCAATTTGGCCAGACTCGAGTATTAGAAGGGGGAATAACATATAATAGGGAGGAAAGATAAGTTGGAAACAGATCTTTAAATGACAAACAGAAGAGTTTATCATTGATCCTAGAGATAATAGGGAAACAATGGACTTTATTGAGCAAGGGAGTGACATTATATTTGTGCTCTAAGAAAATCCCTTTGATTACAATGTGGAAAATGGAGGTAAGGAGATAAATTAGGAGGATCCTTGAAGTTTTGGAATATTGAAGAATTATTAGAGTTTATAACCACCAGTTAATGTACTATATATACATTTACCTAACTACAATGTCAGCATTACAGAAACCAGGACTCCCCACAAATATTCCTCAATGTCACTATCAGAGACAGAATGCCAACTGTGATGAACCCCAAACCTTAACCTGTACGGCATTTCTGTGGGTAACAATTACTTTTCTTCTATCCCATTTCCTACCAAAGTTCCTACCACTTACCTTGCATACGTTTTGGGTATTCTTTGATATGTACAAGTTGTCTCCTGCCCCCTTTCTTCTGGAATGGAAGCTCCTTGAGGACAGGAACTGTTTCATATTTGTCTATATCTCCAGTACCTTGTTTTTTACATAGTAGATGTTTAATAAAAGCTTATTAGTTGCTGAATTTAAAGAATAAAGAGTATTGGCTTTTCTCTGCTACTCTATGGCTCAATGACCTTGGGCAAGTGTCTCAACTTCTCTAATTATGTTCTTCCTGATGGATAAAAATGAAGGTCTCACCCTAGACGATCCCAGGAAAACAAGGTCAGAGATCTGACTGGAAGGACTCTTGGAGATTGGGGTATCCCAGGTCAATAGCCAGGAAGGAATTTAACTTTACAGATGAGGGAACTCAACTTTATAGATGAGGAAGCTTAACTTTACAGATGGAACTTAACTTTACTGATAAGGAACCAAGTTTACAGAGGGAACTTGACTTTATAGATGAGTGAACTCAATTCTACAAATGAGGACATTTCATTTTATAGATAAGGAAACAGCTTTATTGATGAGGAATCTTAATTTTAGAGAAAGAAATTAACTTTACACATGAGGGACCTAAACTCTACAGATGAAGAAAAAACTTTACAGAGGGAACTTAATTTTACAGATGATAGAGCTCAACTTTATAGATGAGGACACTTTATCAATGAGTCAACAACTTTGCAATGAGGAAACTTAACTTTACAGAGGTAACGGTTTTACAGATGAGGGAATTCAACTTTACAGATGAGAAAATTTAACTTTGCAGAAGAAACTTAACTTTACAGATGA
The DNA here is from genome assembly GCF_016432865.1 of Antechinus flavipes. Taxonomy (NCBI): domain Eukaryota; kingdom Metazoa; phylum Chordata; class Mammalia; order Dasyuromorphia; family Dasyuridae; genus Antechinus; species Antechinus flavipes. The sequence goes on from NC_067402.1 coordinate 21,887,110, forward strand.
GGAGACTCAACTTTATGAATGAAAAAACTTAACTTTACAGATGAGAAAACAACTTTATAGATGAGAAAACTAACTTTGTAGATAAAGAAACTTAACTTTACAAATGAGGGAACACAGCTTTGCAGATGAGGAAATTCAACTTTATAGAGGAGGAAACAACTTTACAGATGAGGGAACTTAATCTTACAGAGGAGGAAAATGAGCCTAATTCCTTCTGATGATGGTCCTTCATTCCTGGGTTACTTTGATCTCCTTTCTACCTTTTCCCACCTACATTTTATCTTTTTTCAAGGAAGGGACTCAATTCTGCAGGAGGCATTGCAATGATCTAAGTTAGAGAGAATATTTTCTCCTTCACTTCCTGAATTTTGCAGATGATGGCCAATGATGGATTTTCTTGGCTGCTGCATTACTGTGGGTCCTTGTTTCAAGGAGTTTTGACAAGGGAACCTCAATTTCTTTTCCTGAATTGCAGCTGGCAGCTTAGGACTTTTTCACCTTTCCCTGTATTTGGCATTCTTTCCCCTAAATATATTATCTTCTGCATACTCACATTAATTTGCTCCTATCACTTTTCTGCCCACTCAGAGCCTCATGGGAACTTCCTGGAGTCTGTCTCCATTTGTCATCTTCCTTCCTGGAAGAATTGAATGTCACATGCACACTTGAGGATTTCACTGTCCACATCTTCTTGGTCAGTTATTTAAGTGTTAAGTGTTAAGAGTTCATCAACTCTGAAGGGTATTTTTAGCCAAGAAGAGGGCATGTTGTGCCTTTTGTGATGGCAAACACACACACACTTCTCTAGCTTACTATTCTAGACTTTTTAAGCTGGACGGGACCTTGGATTCATTAATGATCAATTAATCTACAAACATTTATTAAGTGTCTTCTGTGTCCCAAACACAGGGGATACATAGACAAAAATAAGAGATTCTCTGTCCTCAAGAAGCTTACACTGCATTGAAGGAAACATCACTTCCATGCATAATTATGAGCATCCTATATGTTGTTTGTTTTTCATTTAGAAGAGGACCAATGACACCAACAGTTTGCTAAGCCTCACACCAGAAGTGCTCATCCTCTCCAAATACCCAATAATCTTCAACTCCATCAGTGAGTTATATGTAAAATAAATAAAGATCATGGGGAGGGATTAGGTGTTTTTGCTCAAGAAACCAAGAAAAGAATGTTATTAAAAGTGATTTGCCCATGTTCCCACAGCTAGTGAGAATTTCTGATTAATCAATTAATTAGCAAGCTCATAGACAGCATCGACAGCATGTCAGGTACTGTGTTGGGCCCTAGAGATTTAAAGATGAAACATTAAATGCCCTCTGCTCTCAAGAAACATATATTTTGAATAGGATTTGAACCCAAATATCCAGCCAAGTCCAGCTCTCTCTTTTGTCACTACTGTCTCTCTTGGTCCTCCATCTGTTACAAAAATGTCTTCCTAATTTCATAGTAGCCTATATTTAAAATTAATCTTTGGTGTGTCTGTAGATATTTGAAAGTTGAAATAAATTATGAACCCTCGTTTCTTGTCATTCCCCTCAAAGAATTCAAGGATATTTTTTTTCCCTTACAGAAATCATTTATTTTCCTTCACACTTGCTTAAGTGAACCAATCCTTTAGCATATGCTATCCTAATTAAATAATCTAAATATTGTTGGCATTCAGTTTATCACTTGTAAGAGAAACTTTCTGGGCTCAGAGGAGTAAATAGAAAGTCAGATATCATTAGGACTGCAAATGACATTTGAAATCATCTATTCCAAACCATTCATTTTCCAGATGAGCAACTGAGGTAAAGGGATTTGCTGAAGGTTTTATAAACAGGAAACAGTAGAACCAATTTTCAAGATGCTTTCAAATATGGCAACTTGCTCTGGAATTTTGAATGTAGAATCATGGCAAAGGACAGCTTAATGGACCTCAGCAAAATTCAAATAGCTGTTTTCTGGAAATCCCTAAACTCATTACCATACTTTAAGTGCTAAAAAAGTTAAAAGGTGGTAGGGGAAAAACAGCGCCCCCCCAAAAAAAATAATTGAGTCTATAAGGAGAGCATTTGCTAAGATTTTGTTCTAATTACTCAGGTTCTTGGTGGGAGAGGATGCTCCATAATTTATAAGCCAATTCTTGTTTCGTTAAATGAGGTCTTTAATTTGTGCATATTACAGCAACTATAAAATACAATTACACTTTACATAGCAAAACAAATCCATAAAACAAAATAAACGGATCCTGATATTACACCCCACATGGAATTCTGTTTGGTATTCAAATGAGTACAACTATGAATCAATATCCATTACAACTCTCTGATAAAGTGATCCAGGTCACATCTTGTTTTAATGAGTTCTATTGAAACAAAAAGTTCACTCCAGAAAAGTATTTCTACCTCCTGGCTTACAGCCTACCACAACCATACTGTGAGCTTTCAGCATTGCACCCCTGGAATTGGCTACAATGGATGATTTGGCAGCAAAGAATTCCACAAATGGGTTTGTTGTCGTCCTTGTTTATGACTGGTTACTCACTAAATTCTAAAGCAAAGACTGTCTGCTACAGTCTGGGGTGGGGATGGCAAAAAGAAGATCCAAACTCAGGGAATCTGATTTGAAATTTAATTTCAAATTTGGTTTGATCCAACACAGCAAACCGTTTCTCAAAGCCAACCGTTAAAGACTTAATATTAGAACTATATATGGGACCAATGAGTTTTTCTTTGAACAACCTTGGAGTGAAGGGAGATGGTTATTAAATTGTCCACTTTATGACTGTGTGGCCCTGGGCAAGTGACTTGACTTTTGAAGCTCTTTTTTCTCTATCCAATGGGAGTAATGATCCTGGTACTACTTACTTCACAGGTTGGTTGTCACCTTAGACCATGATTTCAATGTGAGTTATTATAGCCATAATGAATACAAGTAAGTCTTGGAGTAAAGTGCTCACTTATATGAGATAACCAAACTCCCCTGGGCCACCATGGAGCCATTTAGTAAATGGCTTTCCAAAGGAATTAGTATCAATGCTGTCAGTAGTTTATCTTAACACAAGGATAAGAAGATGAACAGAAACCATGAATCAGATTAATGATATAATTTTCTTAATTGAAGGTTTTTAAAAATATTAGTATGTTTTAAATTATGTCTTGGTGTTCAATCATTTTCAGTTATGTCTGACTTTTCATGACCCCGTTTGGGTTTTCTTTGGCAAAGGTAATAGACTGGTTTACCATTTCCTGTCCCAACACATTTTAAAGGTGAAGAAACTGAGGCAAATAAGGTTGAACGCCTTGTATAAGGTCACACAGTAAGCGTCTGAGTTCAGATCTGAATTCAGGTTTTCCTGATTCCAAGCCCAGTGTTCCATCCACTGTACCACTTATCTGCTTATTTTAAATTATAGAATAATAATGTTTAAATACAGAACTGTTAGAAGTCCTCTAATCTAATCCCTTTATTTTACAGATAAGGAAACAGACAGAGTCCATGTTCACCCAGCTAGCTGTTGGCAGAAAATCTATGTTCTTGAAGAAAGAATTCAATGTATTACAGTACAAAAGTAGCAAAGTAACATCAACAACACAGAGAGGGAATACTGTCTGGAAAAGAAAGAAATCCTATGTAATAAATTAGGTTTTCCAATTGTCTTCCACTTATATGCAGCAAAGATACATTCCTGTAAGGAAAATGTTTGGATTCTAAGACAGACCATGACTTGATTGCCTGGAGCTTATTTTTTCCCCTACTTCCCTCTTAATTATTTGGAGACCAGTTCAATTCCTTAATTCAACTCCTTCATGAGTCTAGGAGTGGAGAGTAATGCTTGAAATAGGGTTTGCATGTATGGGAAGATATGCATTGTTAATCAGTGCTGAAGGGCTAGGAAAACAAGGTCTGATGGAGGCCGCTGAGTCAGGAGTGGTAGGGTGGACCGCACCTAGAACAACATGGGCTGGTCACAATCTGGGCTGTATAGAGCCCAAGTAAACAATATATTAAGACTGATGCTCAGTGAAATCAAATCGAGTTAGTCAGATGTTTGACTCCCTGATACTCCCTGCAGTTTGACTTCCTGAATTTCAAGTTCTGAACTCCTGTCTAGCAACAAGATTTCCACACGTTCCAGTGTGTTGGATCTCAATGTGCCACTGTGGCTTTTTGGTTCATACTTGTTTTTTCTAAACATGGAATAAGTTAGGCTACAGGAGGGATGGCACAGTGGAAAACCCACTGAATAGCAAAGTCAACTGCCCTGAAGACTTCATTAACCTTCCTCCCTATGCTAAAGGTTCCTTTAATCAGCACTTTATTTTTATTTTTAGGCAAAGATCTATGTGCTGCTGGTCGAGTTCTATTATTTGTTCTTTTAACTACATTTCATAGCCTAGACAAAAGAGATTCTTCATCTACTTGGGTTTTTCCCATGTGGATACTTATACTGAATTCTTTTGAGTGATTAAAGATCTTACTTGGATAACTTGAGGTCACTGCCACCTCTAAAATATTAGTATTTGAAATATCGGCAATTGAACAATTCACAAAGCAGTATTCTGGGGCTTGATGCAACCAACACAAAGTAATTCATTCAGTATTTGGAGAACCTCACTATGCATGGGACAGGGCCCATGTTTTCCCATTGGGATTGTGAGCTGGATTCCCTTTAGGATCCTACAACTACCTTTGTCCAGCATACATTTGTTGGTTTTATTCTCTCTGACTTCTCAGACCAAACTATCCACACCTGGAAAAATTGAAATATAGGATGAATTTGAAGAGATCAATTTGGTTGCTGATTTGTAAATTCTTCTGATAAAATAGAAAAAGTATGGACATAGAGTCAAGAAGACTTGGCTTAAAATCCCACCTGTGATACTTCCTAACTTTGTGACTCTTGGCAAATCATTGCCACTCTTTATCCTCAGTTTATTCATTTGTAAACTGAAGAAGCTGAAATTAATATCTTTCCAGATCAAAATCTATGATCTCTCTCTCTCTTTCTTTCACATTCACAAACATACACTGTATTTTATCTATTATATTTTAAAATATAATTCAGTTTTATTAATATAATACATATTATATATTAATCATATTACTATATAGTATTATACATATTAATATAATATATGTAATATAGTTGAATATAATATGTATCCTATTATTAACTTAGTATATTTTATATTACATACTGTTATTACTCAGGAAATTGAGTTTAATGACTCCAGGTCCAGCACTCTATCCACTCTGCCATCTAGCTGCCCAGATAATACTTAATCACCTATATGTCATGTGATTATAGATAATATATTTATTTCATGTATTATGTAAAATAATACCATCTAACATAATGTTATATAATATAATTATGAATAATAGTGGATTATAATATACTCAATTATTCATATTATACATATACATGACCTATGTATGTACACATGTATATACAATGTACATGTGTATACATAGGTCATGTATATATCTCATATGAACATAAATCATAGGGTCACAAAATTAGAACTGGAGAGTATTTGAGTAGATATATAGACACATATGTATGTGTATATGCACATAAAATTATATGTGTCTATATATGTTATATGCATATATATATATAAATGTGTGTGTATATACATATATACACATACATATATACATACCCTCCCACATTTCATAGGCTTGTGAGCTCCCTCCAAAGATACAGATCATGACCCATCCATCCTTAGCCATCCAGTCTCATTCTCTTTCATGTCTTCCCTTGAGGTGAAAGAGCAAAGTGACTCCCAACATGCTGAAGAACTTTCTTTTTTCCTTTGGAGCACTATATCCAGGATTTTAAATCTAGAGCTCCCCTCTTCATTTTATACAGAAGGAAACCGAGACCTAGATGGGTAAGCCAACTTTTTTAGATTATTCAACCCCTAAATGGCAAGGCTTGAATTTGAACCCAGATCCTCTAGACTCCATAGGTCCCTCTGTATAATTCCATTCTTATGGATAGTCCAGATTGTCTTGGACAAGAAAATGGCTGTGCACTGAGCCGCATGCCTGGCACTCGTCTCCAAGTGGGTATCACATAATTTCTTCTTTTGGCATCTTACCCCGCTGCTCTTTTGTTTGCAGAAAAGAATCATTTTGAGGGGCATCAGAGACTGACAATTCCACCATCTGTTGTCATTTCAACTATATTATGAGTCCACATGCTATCAGTGTCTCAGTAGTCTTAATTGCCAACTCACAGATGCCCCACTATCCAGCCCCGATGCCATGAACAGAAGGCAGGAGTGTAAGTTCAGACGCGAGGATTTCTCCACCAATACAAATCTGGAGTAGAACAGAAACCCTTCCAAGAGTTATTGGCTGAAGGAACTGTGCTCTCATTGAGAGTGAGGAATATGGCACCAGCTACTGTGCAATGTCCCTCTGACGTTGCAATAAAGACCTTTTTTGCTGCTGTAGATATTTTATCCTTCATTGTGCCTGCTTTGGTTTCCAGATTGAGTAGTACTGGAAGAAGAAACCTGTTCCAGGTAGTTTGGCAGGCAAATGTCTGTAAGACAATGGGTGTGGGTTGGGGTTGGGGGTGATGTTTCCCACTCCATCACTTAAACCCAACCTATAATCAGATTATCAGAGTTAACAAGAAGGGAAAGACCTCTGAGAATATGTTGGGATTAGTTAAACAAAATGGGGATTTTCACTCATAGAAGAGAATACAATGGGAGGAGGCAGGAGGTGTAAACATTGATTTTGGATTCAGGAATCCTCAGTTTCAATACTGTCTATAACAATTTTTATATAACAATGGCTTGCATAAGCCATGTAACTACAATGAATCTCCATTTTGTCTACTGTAAAATGAGAGAGTTATACTACTCTATCTCATATACTATATATAGTATAACTCTGCTGTCTCACTTCTATATCTAGACACTACTAGAAATGTTGTCACATAGGATTAAACTAATTTTCTTTGGCTCCAAACAGTATTAGGCATAAAACTTGAAAGTCATACAGAGGTAAACTGAGATTTGATAAATGAAAACAAAATTAGAGTCTCCCTTATTAAAGGCCTTCAAACAAAGGCTGAAGATGATTCGATGGGCATATCACAAGGGATTCTTTAGCATGTACAGATTGGACAAGACGACTTCAGAGATTCCTACCACTCATATTCTGAGATTTGACAAATATGGCATGACAGGGTTGGGAGGCATGGGAAGATACAGAAGCTTCTACTGGCCTGGAAAGATTTGCTTGACAGATCATGCTGTTGTTCAGGAGCAGGAAGAGGGGAAGGTGATTATTAAAAAGAATGATTGATTGCAATTTAGAAACAGTGGTATTTAATGTTGCTAGAAAGTAGTTGCATGGGTGAACAGGTATGGGGACTGGATTGTATTGGGAATTTAGGATTATGGGGGAGAGTGGGGAAAAGTGCACATGTGAGATGCCAACTATGTTGTTGCCCTTCCTTTGTATTTTCTGTGGTTATCCTATTAGGCAAGTACATGGATGATTATCTAGATCAGAGCTTGTGAGGCATATGGATAGAATTTGGAGCTTAGGGTCAGGAAGAATTTCAAATCCTTCCTCAGACCCCCTACTTCCCAAGTCACATTCTCTCTCAATCTCAGTTTTTTATCTGTAAAATAGAAATAATTAAAGCACCTGCCTCATAATGTTGTTGTGACAAACAAATGTGATAACACACACATACACAAGCATATATTGCTTAGTAGAGTGCCTGGCACATAGTAGGCACTAAATAAATATTAATTGACTAACTTACAATGTAAAGTGCTTTTCAAAGCTTAAAAAAACTGCTTAAAACTATGCCCAATGAGTTATCAAACTGTGCAGACCCTTTGGTCCAGTAGTGACTCTATTGGGCCTGTATCCCAAAGAGATCTTAAAGGAGGGAAAGGGACCCACATGTGCAAAAATGTTTGTGGCAGCAAGGAACTGGAAACTGAATGATGCTCATCAATTGGAGAATGGCTGAATAAATTGTGGTATATGAATATTATGGAATATTATTGTTCTGTAAGAAACTATTAGCAGGATGATTTCAGAGAGTTCTGGAGAGACTTATAGGAACTGATGCTGAGTGAAATGAGCAGAACTAGGAGATCATTATACACCTCAACAACAATACTATATGATGATCAATTCTGATGGATGTGGCTCTCTTCAACAATGAGATGATTCAGACCATTTCCAATGGTCTTGTGATGAAGAGAGCCATTTGTGCCCAGAGAGAGACTGGGAACTGAGTGTGGTTCACAACATAGGATTTTCACTCTTTTTGTTGTTGTTTTCTTGCATTTTATTTTCTTTCTTATTTTTTTCTAATTTGATTTGATTTTTTTTGTGTGTGTGTGTGTGTGTGTGTAGCAAGATGACTATATAAATATGTATGCATATATTGGATTTAACAAATATTTCTACCATGTTTAACTTATATTGGACTACTTGCCATCTAGGGGAGGGGTTGGGGAAAGAAGGGGAAATTGGAACAAAAAGTTTTTCAAGGATTAATGTCAAATAATTATCCATGCATATGTTTTTAAAAATTAAAAGCTTTAATTAAAAGAAGTAGTTGCTTTTCTTAATAGTAGTGGTTGGGGTGTTACCTACACAACTGTACTAGTGTGGAATGAGCTCTGATGGAAGCTACAAGATGAAGTAGATCTGCTATAGTCTCTCTGAATGCTGGATGCAGGGGAGCTCAGTAATAGGTTTTTGCTCTTGATAGGAGGATAAGTAAGGTAAGAGGCAATGATCCTCTAGCAGAGGGCAGGAGGCATCAAAATAAGACCTGACAGCTGGGTTACTCCTCTTCTTCAAATACCTATAAAGGAGATGATGCAAATATTATTACCTCCACTTTACAAAAAGGGAAACTGAGGCTTAAAGTAATGTTATTTGCCTAAGATCTCATAGAGAGGAAGTTTTGGAGCTAGAATTCAAATCAATATGTGATTCCATGTCCAGAGGTTTTTGTTGTATGCTACTCTATACTGCCTCTCTCTGGTTATATTCAACTTGCTTTATGTAGCATTCAGAAAGCCAAAGTATCCTTGTTGGCAAAGTGTTTTTATAAGCATCATCTCATCTTATTCTCGTATTAATCCTATGAGGTAAGTGCTATTATTCAGAAGAGGAAACTGAGGTAGGCAGAAGTTAAATGAATTGCTCAGGATCACACAACTAGTGAATGTGCATTTGAAGTGTATTTGAACTCAACTCTTCTTGATTAAAGATCCATTACTGGATATTATCCCAGTTAGCTGTTCCTCACTTAGTTTATCTCCTGTCCATGTTAGGACATGTTAGGTTTTCTGACCTCTACTTTGCAGAAACTTTGCTTTTCTTTAAAGCTCAAAGCCACAGCATCTGGGACTTGAGCTGACCTCTCCATCTGATATGGCCTCTCCACCATCCTTACCTTCTAAATGCTTTGCATGTATTTAGTTTATACTATATTTATCTTCATATGAGTACTTATTGTTTCCTTCTTTAGAATATAAACTCCTTGAGGGCAAGAAAGGTTCATTTTTAAAAAATAACTGAAGCTTAGCACAGTGCTGGGAACATAGTAGGTACTTAATAAATTGATTGGTTGACAGTACTTGATGGAGTTTTGATGCTTTTAGTATTAATTATAATGATAGGTTTTGAATTCTGGAACCCAGATACATAATCATCAAATCACTTTGTGTATTCTGAAGTAGGAATCCCCACCCTTCTCTTGTGGAAGAGATTCTTATCATTACTGAAAGTTGGGATAAGGGAAATGGGGCTAAGGGATTTCAGCAGAGGCAAGGAGGTCAAAAGCTCCATGTTTGTGGGCAAAACCACTTTGAGCTGAGCCCTGGGCTAGAAATTGCTGCCTCTTGTGATCACACAAGCCCAAATACCAAGAGGAAGCTGGGTGAATTCAAACTCTCTACTGTGCTCCAAGGGTCCCTGACACCTTCCAGGGGAATAAAAAGCCAAGTGCTAATTCTGGGCTGGAAAGGAACTGGAGAGCCTTCCCTTCTCTCTAAATCAATAAGAAGGGGGTAATGCCCATATTCTTGAAGGTGAGCCAATAGCATCAGTAAGTCATAAATGGGATCCTTGTTCTACCAGGAAATAGTCGACTGGCTAATGGGCCATATTGTCTTAGGATTATAGTTCCATACATGCATACATACACATATATAAAACCTTGCAAAGGATCAGCCTTGAATAGCAGAGATAATATTGAATAATTGATGTTAGCAGTGAGTACAGGATCACAGTTTCATAGATTTAGAGTTAGGTGTCATTGAGCTCAACCTACTCATTTTACGGATGAGGAAACTGAGGCCTGGAGAATTCATGGACTTGTCCAAGGTCACATATATTAAAAAGTAATACAGCTGGGATTTGAATATTATATATATTTTGTTTACTCTTCTATGTATAGAAGTAATATCTTTCTTTATAATATAAGCTCCCTGAAGGCAGGGTTTGTCTTGATACAGGCTTGGGAAGTGGACAGTAAGCTAAAGACAGAATAGGTCAGAGCTTTGAACTATGCCCCTGACCTCCCGAAGCAGCTCTCTGCTTCAGATCTAGTAGTTATTCTAGTCAGATATGGGCTGTCCTACATGGCCTGTGAGATATTCTCAAGCTCTTAGATTAGTAAGTAGGTGACCAGATGGACTTTCACATCTCTTGCACCACTGACATTCTGTTGCTTCCATGGTTGTTTTTATCTTTGTACCCTGAGACTTAGCATAGCTTCTGGTCCATAGGATGTATTTAATAAAATTTTGATTGACTAGTAGTATTATTTGGGATTTGGGTGCTCCTTGATGTCTTGTTCCAGAAATCAACCTGAATGTATTAGTCTTACCAAAAGACAAAGGGAAATGACCTCCAGGAGTTCCTTTCTGCCCCATTTCAGCCCGGTTGTGTCTAAGAACATTTAGTATCAGCCAGTAGCTTTCTCTCTTCTCTAACGTAAAAAATAACCGATATCCCAAAACCAATGGCCCCGATTCAGGACTGAAACATTCTCTGCTTCTGCCTCTCCTAGCCGTTCCAGACAAAGTTCAGACAGAGATGCAAGCCACATCAATTACCGTTGATTTCTGAATAATCTTGGGTGAATCTTGGGAATTTCCAATCAGGCTCTTCCCCCCTTCCCGGGGTGGCCTGCCTCCTTTTGTGTCTTACTTTTATCCTCACAGAACACGCTTGTCAAAGTGCCAGAGCCCGATGGACAGATGTGCGATGGAAATGCACAGAAAGCTGTGTTTTCTAGGTCCATGTCTGGGAACTCAAAGGGAAGATTCTTTACTTAGTGCTGAATGTTTTCTGCAGCTGCTTTCCTCGCCATTCAAATGGCTGTGGCCTTTAGATTGAAATGCATTTCCTAGATATATATTTTTCTTCTTCTAACCAGATCATGAAGCTGTTTTTGGTAGAGGACACATTTACATTGTGACCCGAGATAAAAGCTAAGGCAGGTTTGGGGAGAATTGTTTCTGCCCTCTGATGGCTCCCATGCTTGCTTGCCATAGCTATTTTATTATTATTTTTGATGGGGGATTTGTTTATGATGGCATCTCTCTGTTCCCTCCAAGGTCGGGCCATTTAGTTATATCCCAGAAATGATGTGTGCTTCATTTTTCCTAGCATTTATTGAGAATTCCTGTTATATTCAAAAAATTGGGTTGATATTTTTGTGTTTGCATGACATATTTCCCAGTGTGTTCCCTTCTCCCTTTCTCTCTCAGAGAGAACAAATATAATGAATATAAATATATATTCATAAATATCTATAAAGCATGAATTTTTAAAATGGGGGAAAATGGGTTAGTAAAACTAATATTGAGAGAGACAAAGAGAGAGAAAGAAAGACAGACAGAGACAAAGAAACACATACAGAGACAGAAACAAAGCAAGAAAGAGATAGAGACCAGAGACACAGAGAGAAAAAAGAGAGGAAGGGGGTGGGGAGACAGAGAGACACAGAGAGAGGGCGCTTTAAACTCATATGTAGTATTCCATATCCATATCTGAAAATACATAAATAAATATATAAATAAAGAGGGGAGGCAGGGAGCTTCTCATTCCTCTACTTTGGGGACAAACTTAACCATTGTAATTTCCAAGAATTTCATCTTAATTGTTTTTGTTGCTATCACCTTTTCTACTTGTCATTATATACACTATTTTCTTGGCTTTGTTTACTTGACTTTGTATCAGTTCATATAAAACTTCCTATCTCTTTCTATTCACATTGTATTATTTTCATGTATCAGCTACCGGCTGATGCTAAATGTTCGTAGACACAACTGGGCTGAAATGGGGCAGAAAGGAACTCCTGGAGATCATTTCCTTTTGCCTTTTGGTAAAACTAGTATATTTCAGGTTGATTTCTGGAACAAGCCATCAAGGAGCACCCAAATGCTTTGTTTAGCCATTGTCCAGATGATGGACATGGACTTTATTTCTTGTTCTTTTTGACGATGTAAAATGTTATAGTCGATCTTTTGGTACATATGAAAACTTTCTTTTTAACATTGACCTCCTGGGGGGATATGTCAAGCAGTCTCAGTTAAATGGTATAGATATTTTTGTCCTTTTCTTTGTATAATTCCAAATTGCTTCCCCGAAGGAGTGTAATTTATAAGTCCACCGATAGTGCTAATTAATATGCCTGTCTTTCCACAACTCCTCCAATACTGATTTTCCCCATATTTTGTCTTCTTTATAAATTTCTACATTTCATTTCCTATCTGGAGGCTAAAAAAATAATTCCCAGTTTTATAAGCGACTTGAAAGTCTATAGAGAGAAGCATGGTGGGAATATCTAGGCTATATAGCATGTTATCATCAATGACTTGGATGAACAATCACATAAAAGATTTGGGGGCCATGTAATCCAGCAGAAAGAACACTGGATATAAAAATCAGAAAACACAGCATAAAGGATTAATTTCTACTCTGATGAAATCATGGTTCCCACCTGTGGGGACCAAAGGCATAGCTGAGTAATTTACTTCCACTGATGGATTAAAACACCTTCACTGATGAGATCATGGATACTTCCGATAGTTACCAGTGTCACAGTGAACCTCCTCAACTCCCTTTGGGTCTGGGAAGATCCCATTAGGTTATCCTGCTGTTGTGACATTGTGATGAATTTCAGGAAAAGGCAGTGGGTCGTATAACAGTAAATGGTGATTGTGATTCCTATCAAAGATGTGCTCATTAATTGCAATTTATAACTTTTTTGAGGGACTATTCGGCGTGTTAGGCTTAATCAATTTAAATTCTTTATAGGTTCAATTTTGCTTAATGAGGATCTGATGAAATTCAAAATATAATTAGACAAAAATTGGGTTTTGATATGATTCTAATTGGAATAAAAGAGGTTTCTATTGCAGGAGAAAACTTGTCTTTAGTGATGTTATTTGAAGATAAGGAAGTGATCAGTCATATATTTGATTTTATGAATCATCACTAATGGGGAATAGGGTCATGTCTTTAAAAACCAATGTCTGATTGAAATATGAGACTATTTTCTGGATGGTTATCATGGATCTAGGGAATGAAAGAATCTTGAGTCCATATAATAATGTTGATGATGGCCAGCATTTATAGAGGGCTCAAAGTCAGAGGGTACCATAGTACAAAGAACGCTGAGCTAGAGTCAGGGAGAATTCATCTTCCTGGGTTCAAACATTACCTCAGATACTTCTCAGCTGGATGACCCTGGGCATGTCCCTTAATGCTCTCTGCCTCAGTTTCCTCATCTGTAGAATGAACTGGAGAAAGGAATGACAAAGTACTCCAGCATCTCTGCCAAAAAAAAAAATCTAAATGGGGCTATGGAGAATTAGATATGACTGAAATGGCTGAACAAAAGCTAAGGCTTATAAATCAGTTTATTACTTCATTTGATCCTTACAAGTCTGAGAGATAGAGGCCTTTATTATCTTCATATTTACAGATAGGAAAATTGAAACAGACAAAGGTTAAGTGAATTGCTCAAGGTCTGGATTTGAATTCAGATCTCCCTGACTCCAGATATAGCACTCTATCCACTGTGTTGCTTTAGTGTAACTAATGTGGACATTTTAGTCCAAAAAACAAGGGGAAACTCACTGAAAAGCACTGGTTTCTTACTGTATCCTGGACTTCAGGTTTTTCATAATCTAGCTCCTATCTGCATTTCCAAACTTACCTCCTATTAACTTATCTTCATAAATCCTATGGGAAGATAGAGCAGTAAATATAGTATTATCCTGGAAGTCAGAAACCTTTAAATTTTTACTAGCTGTATGACCCTCAGCAAGTCACTCAACTTCCTCCTCAGTTTCCTGGATAATAATGACATCTACTTTCCAAGACTGTTTTAAAAATAACATAAAATTATATTTGTAAATTACTTTGTAAACATTAAAGTCCTTTATAAAATGCTATTGTTGCTATTGTTGTTACACTCTAGCCAAATTGTACTATTAGTGTTCCTCCAATTTGATGGCCTATCTCCCACCTCCATACATTTGCATTAGTTGTCCTCCATGCTGAGAGTGCCCATCTACCTCATTTCTACCTGTTGTGATCGTTCAAAAGAACCATGTCACTCTTCCTACTCTGCTGCCCCATGGGTTCTGGGCAGCCCAAGCCAAGAGAAAGGGTACTTGTCTTGGGTAAGTAAGGGTACTTGGCAAGCCTGAAGCCACCATGAGCCCAGCTTTTCTTATTAGCCACTATGCAGGAGGAGGGTACCCTGCTGGCTCCAAATTTTCTCATTTGTAAATGATTTCTAAGATTCCTTTTGGCCCTAAATCAATGATCTCATGACTTTTTTTAGGGGGAAGGGATTAAAAACTGGAGGGGGAATGAGGGAAGCTGAATGTTGATGTTTGAACTGAAACTTGAAGGAAACTGAGGTGGGAGAGAAGTGCCCTTTACGTTCTCTGAATATTGATTCTTCAGAGATTGGTTCATCATGTAAACAATATAGCGCCAATGGGAAAGGGTGGGGAGGGGGAGAGAGGGGGGGAGAGAAAGAGGGAGAGAGGGAGGAAGGGAAAGAGAGAGAGAGAGAGAGAGAAAGAGAGAGAGAGAGAGAGAGAGAGAGAGAGAACGAACATGAGAATACTTCAGACTCATTAAGAACACTGTACAACTCCACATGTTTGTTGGTTTTCCAAATGACTATTGCAATGATACCAGCATGCACATTGATCCAGGACTCTTAAATTAATTTTGCACATATAAACAGTAATAGTACTTTATAAAGAGCAACTTTGAGAATCATAAAGCTTTTCCCTCCCAACCCCTACTGTAGAGAAGGGAATACAAACATTACTATCCCCAGTTTACAGAAAATGGAAATTGAGGTACAGAGGGTGAAATATCGCATCCAGGATGATTCCACTAGTAAGTGTCTGAGGCAGGACATGAATCCTTCAAGTGGTCAGTGTTCATTCTATGATATCACATTTCTTGATTTTGTCTTTATAATAGACATTCTACATATACCTTTATAGGATGCCTAAGGACATTACTGAAAAATGACTGAACAGTAATGATTCCATACCTTCAAAGGGAAGAAAGAATTTCTAGACAGACTATTAGATGGAAGTACCTGCGTCATGGTACTTTAAATTCATTTACTATAGAGATCCTCACTAATAAATTGAATTAATCAGAGCAAGTAAATCTGGCAATCATTAAAATGATATCTCATTGGTAAAAATGAATCTTGGCAGATAGACCAGCCTAAGATATAGGTTGTCACATAAATGAAACTCAAAAAGGAGCAAGCAGCTGTAAGTTAGGATCTAAATGTTAATCTTCAGAAGGTTTTATGTCGTGTAGCATAGAATGTAGAGTTGGAAGGGATTTCTGGTCTAAGCCCTGAATAAAAGGGGAGTCCCTCTACGACATCTTTTACAACTGGATACCCAGTTTTTGCTCAAAGTCCAGTAGAGAAAGGGATCCTGTTAACTTCCCAGGTCACTCTTTCTCTCTTTTAATAGCTCTGAATTGAGCTAAAATCTGCTCAATCATGATTTCTACTCATTAGCTCTAGCACTGGTCTGGTGGGGCCAAATTAAATTGAGCTTTAATCTTGCTTCCACATTAAACTTTTAAACATCTAGCACACTTCTTCAACTGTTTTCTCCAGAATAAACAGCTGTAATTCCTTCAGCAGGTCTTTGTATTGCCAAATAGCTACACTCAATGTGGAAGGAATAGCTGGTGATATTGTTGGCTGAAGAATGGTTATCTCTGCCATGTCCGTGACCTTTTAACTTAGGGAATTTCTTAGGACAGTTAAAATTAAAAAGGCCAGCTGTCTAGATTCATATTTCCTTAGATTTGCCACTAAGGAATAAAATATCATATAAGAACATTGCAAATATTATCATATATCTGTTAAAGATGCTGTAAATTGAAAAGGATGAGTTATAGCATTAGTAGCACAAAAAAAAGGAAATCTGGGACAAGTCAATTTGTGAAAGGATATTAGGGAGGCAGGGGAGGTGAGGTATGTGAATGGGAAAGCATCAGCCTTCCTATCCAATCAGAAATGGTCATTGATGGTCCTAGCAAGAACATTAGCCAGTCTCCTGTTTGGAAGCTGCCCATAGGCATCATATAAAAGCAGCAGATTTGACCAGTCCCCATCCAGTGGTCTCTAAACTGGCTCATCCTGTGGTTATTGATCTGAGAGTGCCGGAAAGGAGGAGAGCAAGAGAGCCACACAAGACTTCTCTGGGGCCTCAGTGGTTGTGCTGCCCTGGGCTGGGTGAGTCCCTGTCAAATCCTTGCCCTCTGGGTTGTACTCTAAGTTTCTCAAAGCCTTAGGCAAGAGTCCACTAAAGGGTAGTGGTGAAAATCATCTAGAATGAAAAATGATGGAGGAGGATGATGACACTCTCCAATGAGTGGCCACTGAGATATTATTAAAGAAGGTCATGGCAGAATCAAATTCAATTCCATACAACATTGAAATCATTTACATGTTTCATCTGCACAAGGGTCATAAGGTTCATAGATTTAGACTTGAAAGGGAACTTCAGTGCTATGCAGACCCTTACCCCCATTTTACAGATGAAGAAACTGATCACAGGTCTCACAGGTAATCTTGGAACTAGAATTCAAAGCCAGGTCCTGTTGAGTTGAAATTCCATGCCCTTTTCACTGGATCCTGGGACTTCATTAATCTCTAGGAATTAGTTAATTCCAGTCTAATTACCTGCTTACTATGGATCCATGTATGTGCGTGCAGGAGTGTGCATGTGTGCCCATGCTCTGTTGAAGATTTGAATCCAGTCATACCATTTGTGTTTGGTCTTGGCTTTCTCCCTTACATTTCTATGCAACGTGAAGCTATGTTGTAATACCGCCATGAATCTGTGTTCCTTCTCCCCATGTATATCCTAATCCATCTTGTTCCTGATCTCCCACAAGTTCATCACAAATGGCCTGCCCAATGTGCCACGAACATTTCTCACACTTTCCTGATATCACAAGGGTATCAATGAAGTAGGATATCCTCTGCCTGATTCCCAAATGCTCCCCTCCCTCTTGCTATATCAACAACTCGTCTGGCTACTCATTTTCCTGATGATTTCATATTATTCCTGTTCTTCAAAGTTTCTGATTTGGTTTTGTTTTATAGCTGCTCTCATCCACCACCCAACTCGTCACTGAGATTGTCCTCAGGGACTATAATGTCCCTTGACTTACTGCCATTCAACCTTGCTTGTGGGAGGGAAAAAATATCACAGATTCACAAAATTGGCGTGTGATGACCACGTTAGCACCCTGGATACTTTAGAATCAGCCGGAGTGGGGATCAGCAAAAGTCCTTGATCTTTATTCTTTTTGGACCTGAATGGAATGGCCATACAAAGTGAGAGGAATCGCTACATGAATCCGCCAGGAGTGACTCTGACTTTTTCACTCCACCCTCTAAATCCTGCCTCAATCTCTCTATAAGCCAACAGATCAAAACCTGCACTGAATAGTGGGCAGGGCCATTCTTTCTCCAAGCACATGCTAATAGAGTGTTGTCCAATTGGTAATTAGCCTTAAGTGCTCCGACCTCAGTGCATCAACTCAGTTTCAGCCCATTACTTTGGGGAATTGAAAGGGCTTTAGTGGCCGCGTAGTTCAACCTTGAGAGGGATCTCTGATGTGACATGCCTGAGAAGTGACGATCCAGCCCTACTCGAAGATATCCAAGGAAAGAATTGAAGAGGTTTATTTTGGCTTGATGTGATTAGAGCTTTCCCAAAGGGAAATGAATGGGCTTGGAGGTTCATTCTCACTTGAGGTCTTCAAGTATAGGTTGTATGATCATTCTCAGGCAATCTACACTGGAGATTCCTTCTGGATGTGGATTGAACTTGCTGGTCACTGAAGTCCCTTCAAGTTCTCAAATTTTGTTATTCTATTACATTTGCAGGTAGAAAGACTTTGAATCAAATCTTTTCAAAAATCCTGGGCAACCGATATAATCTCTCTGAGTCTCAAACAATGCTGAAGAAGAGCTTTTAATTCAATGGCTACAATGTCCACGCCAGTTCTCTGGGCTAAACATCCTCATGCATTTTAATTGATTCTGAAAGAAAACAGGGACTTACTAGGTGTTTATCTATTCACTGGTCTCCAATGTCTTTACTATCCTAGTCACCCTTGTGGATGGGTTCAAACTTGCCAGTGCTTTCCTCAGTTATCTCATTTAATCAGGTGTGGACAAGTAGCTTCAAGGATGAGAAGGTAAAGGTGGGTTGCAACCTATATTGATGGAAGGACTCCTTTATTCAATGAAGTCACACATTCATTGGAGTATCCTGGTATCAGTGTAATGTCCATGTTATCCTCCAGGTCTCCCAACTCTACTAAAAACAATTGACTTGTATATAATTTTTCCAAGTATTTCATCTACATAACCTCATATGCTCCTCACCACAATGTCAACAGATTTGGATACTAGGAATTTTATATGTATTTTTGAAGCTAGAGAAACTTGGGGCTTGGAGAATTCACGTGCCTGAGACCACACAGCTAATAAATGGTGAAGGTGGGATTTGAACCCAGACTTAAGGATTGATCTTAGACCTGAAGGTAGAAAGACCATCAAGTTCCACTTCCTCATTTTATAATTAAGGAAACTGAGATTTAGATTAGTTACTTAGCTAGTGAGAGTATGAAATAAGATTTAAATGGCTCGGTGGATAGAGCCCTAGACCTGGAGTCAAGAAGACTTGAATTCAAATCCTACCTCAGACACTTAGTGACTATGTGACCTGGGCAAGTCACTAATGTTGTTTGTCTTGGTTTTCTAATTTGTAAAATGAGCTGGAGAAGAAAATAGCAAGCCACTTTAGTATCTTTGTCAAGAAGACCCCAAATGGGGTCAGACAATTGAAAATGATTGAATCACAAACAATTCCCCCAAATCCAAAGTCAGCACATTTCTATTACAATCAGACTGCCAAAATATATGACTTAAGATGTGTCTATGAACAACAATCAAGTGGCACTTACTTAACAGCTCTCCATAG
Source organism: Antechinus flavipes (assembly GCF_016432865.1). Taxonomy (NCBI): domain Eukaryota; kingdom Metazoa; phylum Chordata; class Mammalia; order Dasyuromorphia; family Dasyuridae; genus Antechinus; species Antechinus flavipes. The sequence goes on from NC_067402.1 coordinate 21,906,699, forward strand.
AACAGTGCATATATTAACTGTTTAGGCAAATAATGACTAAAACGGTTGAGATGTTGTGACTGAATTGACTCCGGCACCTATGCTTGACTCTTGTGCCATCCATTTTCATAGTACATTTACTTGGCTAATGTGCTCCCTACAGTGGAAGAGGCTCTGGGCTGCTCTGCTGCGTTAGCAGTCTCTTGTGACCCCTCAGAGAAGATTTAGTAGTGGCAGGCCAGAGAACACCCTTCTGCTCCTCAAGCTTCATTATTCTTACAAATTGTATATTACTTTACATTTACTAGCATGCTATAAGGCACTGTAAATAACAGAAGTTAGAAAGCAATGGTAGGCAACAGGTCGAAAGGCTGAGGGGAAGAGTCTGGTAAAGAGGAGAAACTGAAGGCCCTGATACAATACCCACCATGAGATGTCAGAGGTTCTTTGAAGTTCCATAAGCATGACCCCTGCTTTGGCCACTGCTGGGCAAACTCCCCAATTAAGTGGAATACAATGGGATGGTTCCCATCTCTTAGGTATAATTTTAGGAACATCAAAAGGTCTTGCAGTCAGCCATCTAAACTGGGAGTTGGGAAGGGAGCAGCATGGTGGGGGTAGTAATAGATTTGGAATCAAATCAGACTTCTACCTATGAGACATGGGGTAGGTCTCATCTATGAAATGTTTCCTCATCTATCAAAGCTGGCAAATTTGGATTAAACAATTTCTTAAATTTTTTCAACTTATTGTTTATTTTTAATCATTTTTTTCTTTTTAAATTTTGAGTTCAAAATTCTCTCCCTTCCTCCTATTCCCTCCCATAAGCACTGAAAAGGCAATCAATATGCCATCAATTGCACAAATGAAATCATGGAAATCATTTTCATATTTGCCATAATTAAAAAAAAGTCAGAAAAATAAAGGGAGAAAATTAGGCTTCAACTTGCACTCAGAGTTCATCAGATCTCTCTGTGGAGGTAGATACTATTTTACATCATGAGTTCTTTGGAACTGTCTTAGATCCTTGTACTGTTGACTAGCCAAGTCTTTCATAGCTGATTATCATTACATAACTGTTCACAACGATCTCCCAGTTCTACTCAGACATCTTTCCCACAGTTCATAAAGGTCTTTCTATGTTTTTTTTCTGAAACAAAGCCCCCTTGTTATTTTCTTCAGCACAATCAAATGCCACAACTGATTCAGCCATTTCCCAGTTGATGGGTATCCCCTTGATTTCTAATTCTTTGCCACCACAAAAAGTTCTGCTACAAATATTTTTGTATATATCAGTCATTTTCCTTTTCTTCTGGTCTCTTTGAAATATAGACCTAGAAGTTATATTGCTGGGTCAAAGGATATAAGCATTTTTATAGCCCTTTGGACTTATTTCCAAATTGTAGTCCAGAATGTTTGGATCAGTTCACTACTCCAACAACAATTTGTTAGCATCCTTATTTTGTCCTGAGACCATCTAACATATACTGTTTATGTTAGGTGTGATATGGTATCTCAGAGTTATTTTGATTTGCATTTCTCTAATCCATAGTGATTTAGAGCATGTTTTTATGTGTCTACAGGTATGTTTAATTTCTTCTTCTGAAAATTATCTGTTTATATTCTTTGACCATTTATCAATTACAGAGTTGGATCTAACTTTTATAAATTTGACTCATTGATATACTCAATATACGTTTCAGAAATGAGGCCTTTATCAGAGAAACTTGCTTTAATTTTTTTAATATTACTTCATTGTCTAGGGGATTTTTTAGCAAAATGTTATTTCCCTGATTATCTCATTTAACCAGGCATATTTATTTTGTCTTTGTTTGAAATCATAAGAGCCACCTTTTTTTTTTTTTACTTTAGCTGAAGCAGATTACATTCTGCCGTAGTCCTTTATTTTAACCCTGTGTGTCTTTTTATTTTAAGTGGATCTCCTTGAAAAAACAACAACAACAACTAATGGATGGTCGGATTTTGGTTTCTAATTCATTCTACTATCTGCTTCCATTGTATGGCTTAGCTCATCATATTCACATTCACAGTTGTGATTATTACACTGTTTTTGCTCATCCCATTTTCTTCTTCTCTTTCTCCTTTTTATCCTGTCCCTCCTTAAAAGTCTAGTTTGCTTTTAATCACTGCCTCTTTTAATCAGCCTTCCCTTTTATCATCCCCTTGCCTTTCTATTATTCTCCTTTTCTTCTGTTACCCTATTAGGTAAATTACATTTCTATATATTACTTTGCCTGTGTAAGTGTGTGTGTATTCTTCCCTCTTTGAACCAATTCCTATGAAATGTTGCCTGTCACCCCTCACTTTTCCCTTTTCTGTAAAAAACTTTTCCTTAAACACCTCTTTTATGTGAGAAAATGTCCTCCATTCTATCTCTTCCTTCCTTCTTCTAGTACATTCCTCTTTCTCACTCTTTCATTTTCTTGGAGATCATTCCAACACAATCAATTCACGCCCTTATTCGCTGTCAATGTAAACTCCTTTTAACTGCTCTATGATAATAAAGTTCTTAGCAATTACATATATCATCTTCCCATATGAGATTGTAAGCAGTTTAACTTTATTGGGTCTTTTATGATTACTGTTTCATGTTTACTTATTTTATACTTCTTATGTCCTATGTTATAATGTTAAATTTTCTATTCAGTTCTGGTCTTTTCATCAGGAGTGCTTGAAAGTCCTCTATTTCATTGCATGTCCACTTTTTTTTCCCCTGAAGGAATACATTCAGTTTTCCCAAGCAGAATACTTTGCTCCTTTGCCTTTGCTTTCCAGAATATAATATTGTGAGCCTGTCATTCCTTAAATGTAGAAGCCACAAAATCTTGTGAGTCCTGATTATAGTTCCATGATATTCTGTGAATTTCTTTTTTTTTCTAACTTGTTGATCTGGGAGCTCTGGGATTTGACTATAATATTCTTAGGAGTTTTGATTTTGGGATTTCTTTCAAGAGGTCATCATTGGATTCTTTCTTTCTTTCTTTCTTTCTTTCTTTCTTTCTTTCTTTCTTTCTTTCTTTCTTTCTTTCTTTCTTTCTTTCTTTCTTTCTTTTTCTTTCTTTCTTTCTTTCTTTCTTTCTTTCTTTTTTTTTTTTGTATCCCAAAAGGAGTTTAATAGGATCCCTTTTTCATCTATTTTCCCAAATAATTTACATAGTATTGGAATTAATTGTTCTTCAAATGTTTGGTAGAATTCACTTGTGAACCCATTTACCCCTGGGGATTTTTCCTAGGGAGTTCATTAATGGATTACTTAATTTATTTTTATTTTTAAAAAATATTTATTGTTTTTCTTTTTTTTTTTTTAATTGAAGCTTTTTATTTTCAAAATATAGGCAAGGATAATTTTTCACCATTTTATCTTGCAAAACCTTGTGTTCTGATTTCCTCCTCCTCTCCCCCAACTCCCTCCTCTAGATGGCAAGTAATCCAATATATGCTAAACATGATACAAATATATGTAAATCTAATATAGGCGTATCTATATATTTATATAATTATCTTGCTGCATAAAAAATCAGAACACAAAGAAAAAAATGAGAAAGAGAATAAAATCCAAGCAAACAACAATAAAAGAAGTAAAAATGCTATGTTGTGATCCACACTCAGTTCCCATAGATCTCTGAGTGTAGATGGCTCTCATCATCATAAGATCATTGGAACTGGCCTGAATTGTCTCATTATTGAGAAGTCACATTCACCAGAACTGATCATTATACAATCTTGCTGTTGCTATGTACAATGATTTCCTGGTTCTGCTCATTTCACTCAGCATCAGTTCATGTAAGTCTCTCCAGGCCTCTCTGAAATCATCCTGCTGGTCATTTCTTACAGAACAATAATATTCCATTACATTCAAATACATAATTTATTCAGCCATTCTCCAATTGATGAGCATCCATTCAGTTTTCAGTTTTTTCCCACTACAAAAAGGGCTGCCACAAATATTTTTTGCACATGTGAGTCCCTTTCCCTCCTTTAAGATCTCTTTGAGATATACGCCTAATAGAAACACTGCTGGATATGCATAGTTTGATCACTTTTTGAGCATCGTTCCAAATTGCTCTCCAGAATGGTTGGATCAGTTCACAATTACACCAACAATGTATTAGTGTCCTACATTTTTTCCTACATCACCTTCAACATTTGTCATTATCCTTCCCTAGCATCTTAGCCAATCTGAGAGGTATATAGTGGCACCTCCAAACAATCTTAATTTGCATTTTTCTAATCAATAGTTATTTAGAGCATCTTTCCATATGACTAGAAAGAGTTTTAATTTCTTCATCTGTAAATTGTTCATATCCTTTAACCATTTATTAATTGAAGAATATCTTGAATCCTTATAAATTTGAGTCAATTCTCTACATATTTTCGAAATGAGGCCTTTATCAGAACTCTTGAATGTAAAAATATTTTCCCAATTTATTTCTACCTTTCTGATTTTGTTTGCTTTAGTTTTGTTTGTACAAAAGCTTTTTAACTTAATATAAGCAAAATTATCTATTTATCATTCAATAATGATTTCCATTTCTTCTTTGGCTGCAAATTCCCTCCTTCTCCACAGATCTAAGAGGTAAACTATCTCATGCTCTTCTAATTTGCTTATGATATCATTCTTTGTGTCTAAATCATGAACCCATTTCGACCTTATCTTGGTATAGGGTATTAGATGTGGGTCAGTGTCTTGTTTCTAACATACTAGTTACAATGGATTCTTTCAATTCATTTTTTACCCTCTGGAGCTAAAATATAAGGTCAGATTTTCCTTTACAATTTCTTGAAATATGATGTTTAGGCTCTTTTGTTGATCATGACTTTCAGGTAGTTCAACAATTCTCAAACTTTCCCTCTATATTTTCCAAGTCAATTGTTTTTCTAATGATTTATTTCAAATTTTCTACTCTTTATTCTTTTATTGTTTCTTGAAGCCTCATGAATTCAGTAATTTCTACTTGTTCAATTCTAATTTTTAAGGAATTATTTTCTTCAGTGAGATTTTGTATCTCTTTTTCTATTTGGCCAATTCTGCTTTTTTAAGGAGATATTTTCATCGGTGAATTTTTGTACCTCCTTTTCTATTTAGCCAGTTCTGATTTTTAAGAAGTTCTCTTCACTGGATATTTGTGCGTTTTCTATTATCAACCATTACCATTTACCATGTTTTTAAGGTATTATTTTCTTCAGTATTTTTGTGCCTCTTTCTTCAAGCTAGTCATTGTCTCTTCCCATTTCTTTTTGTATCACTTCCTATACTACCCTTGTCATTTAATTTAAGTGTTCTGGAAATTCTTATTGGGTTTGGGTCAAATTCATATTTTTCTTTGATGATTTGTTTGTATCTGTTTTAACATTTTTGTCTTCTTCTGAGTTTATATCTTGGTCTTCCCTATCCATACATAGTACTTTTTAAATAATCAAAATCTTTTTGTTGCTTTTTTTGCTCATTTTACAACTTATTTCTTCACTTTGAACTTTATTTTAAAGGTTGGATCTGCTCACTTTGACAATATGTTAAGCTTCAGGCTTTGTGCTGCTGTTTTCAGAGTCAGTTTTGGGGATATGCAAAATTTTGATGCTTCTAAGATGGTGTGACCCTGGGGGAGATTTGGATGCTGCTCTCCTATTCTCTGGTCTTCACTTAGGGAGGGTCTTTGACCCCTATGGTCACAAACAGTAGTGTTCTTCTCTGCTTTGATAGTGTGATCAGGGCCCCTGCTCCCTTGTGACCAAATGACCAGTGCTCTTCTTTGCTGAGACTGCAATCCAAAAATGCATATGGGCAATAGAGTTGTAAATCAGCAACATCCAGTATCAGCCATGGCTCCCCTGATATTTTTCTGAACAGTTGTTTGATCCTTTTACCACCTCTGGAATAAGAGCTCCTAAAGCTGCTGAAATCACTATTGCTATCATCACACATGTGGGATCCAAAGAGACCTAAATACCAATATCACAGTTTTCTCTTGCTGACCTCTTAAATTTTCTGGCTAGAAAAATATCTCACCCCAACTTTTTGTTGAACTTCTGCTTCAAAATTGTATTTGATGAGTTATTTTAAAGTTTTTTGGAGGAGACTGTTGGGAACTGAGTCACTGTCCTTAATGTGGCATCTTTGCTACCTTTATTAAATGACTTCCAAGTTCCCCTTTCAACTCTGAATCTATGATTCTAAGTAATTTGGCCAAGAAGTTGCAGAAGCAGGATTTTAACTCTGATTCTTTGATCCCCAAATCTAGAGCACTTTCTATTCTGTCACAGCCATCACTTTAGGTTAAAACATGGGAAGCTCATGTTAAAATAATTATCTTTGAGGGTGATATATTATGCTGTCATTCATTAGCACAAATTAGTTGATCTAATCTGCAAAGAGCAGAGCAGAGTCTTGAGGGAGAAGCACAGAAGGCAGAAATTTTCATGGGAAAAAAAAGAAGAGAGCCATAAAGGAACCCACATCTTAGATGGAGTATCATGGAGAAGATTTGGGATTTACTAAATGGCATTACCAAGGCACTGGGTATCTGTAGTAACACAAACCTAAAGGGGAATGGAAATCCAACTGCCTAAATGGCATCTAACTACCTAAGACAGTATATATATTATTTACCACTCCCAGAAAAAAAAAAGTAAGCTTCTTTAGGGCAGTATATGTTTATTTTTTCCCTCTATCTCTTGCTCCTAGGACAATGTTCAATAAATACTTGTTGAATTAATTTAAACACTGGCAATACATTTTGCCACTGGGCTAATTCTGTTTGGTTGGTCCCTCCACTTCCTCTTTTTTTCATCGTTGCCTTCTAAACATTCTGTGGTATGATCCTGACTTCATCATTCAACTGAAATTACTCGCTCCAAAATTAATGATCATGTCTTAATTGCTAAATCTTTCCTTAGCCCCCAACTTCCTTTATCATTCTGCAGCCTTTGAAACTGTTACTTTTCATTCTGAATACAAATCTAGACTTTCAAGACACTCCTCTCCTCTGGTTCTCTCCCTATTTTTCTGATCACTCTCAGTCTCTTTAACTCTAAGTCTTCATTCTTTTCCCACCAGCTATGCAGAAATGCCTCCTTCCCCTCCCCTCCAGGTTCTTGCTCATGTGCATCCTCTTTTCTTTTTCCCTTTATTATCTCACATGGTGACCTCCTCAGTTTCCATGGTTTCAATTATCTTGATGTACACAATATATTTATATCTAGTCTCTCTGAATTCCAATCCCACAAGATAAGTGCCTTTCAGAAGCCTTGAATGAGATGTTCCATATATATTAGAAACTCCACACGTCTAAACCACAATTCATTATTTTTTTTTCCTCCTAAAAGCTTCTCTCTTCTCTATTTCCTTATGTGTCCAGAGTGCTATCATCTTCCTACTTACAACCTTGGTCGACATCCTAGATTTCTTAGTCTCATCTCCCCTACAAAGTTAACCCATTGCCAAATCTTTTATTTATATTTTCCCAATATCTCTTTATGCCTATCTTTATTGGTGCACATGCTTGCTTATACACACACATGCAAATAATCTCTCCACCCACGCAGTCACTATCTTAGTCAAAACCTTTATCATCTCTCACCAATTGCCTTCTAACTGGTCTTCCAGTCTTAAGTATCTCTTGCCTTCTAACGAGTCTTCCAGTCTCAAGTATCTCTCTTCTCTACGATATCTTCCACTCAGCTTCCAAGATGGTTTTCCAAAAACATAGATCAAATAACACTTCTCTTCTCTATAAACTCCAGTAGCTCCCTACTGCCTCTGGGACCAAATATGAATCTTTTGTTTGGAATTTTAAAATCTTCCTCACCTGGTGCCTTCCAATCCTTCCAGTTTTCTTACAATCCATTAGCTCTTTGATCTGGCCACACCAGCCTTCTTGCTGTTCCTCAGACACAACACTCCATCTTCCATTCCCAAGCTTTTGCACTGGTTGTCCTCCATGACTGGAATAGTCTTCCTTTTCTTAGTTTTCTTAATTTCTCTCAGGGAGCTCTTCAGGGAGAACTTTTCAGGACTGATTTCCTTAGGTTGACCCCAGGAGGAATGATGGGTAGGAGTTGCAAAGAGGCAAATTTGAACTTGCTGCAGAGGAAATCTTAACAATGGGAGCTATCCAAAAGTATTGTGGGATTCCTCAAGGAGTAGTGTGGTCTCTCACTGCAAGTCTTCAAGGAAGGGATTGAATGTACACTTGGTGGATACGGTGCAAAAGAGATTCTTGTTTAGGTATAGATTTGGATTAGATTGACTCAGTTTCCCTTGAAACACTTTAATCTGAGTTGTTGTTATTCAGTTGTTTCGGAACTTTCTTTGTGTGACCTGGTTTGAGGGTTTTTTTTTTTTTTGTTGTTGTTTTTGTTTTTTTTGGCAGAGATACTAGAGGGGTTTGCTATTTTCTTCTCCAGTTCATTTTACAGTTGAGGAAATTGTAGCAAACAAAGTTAAGTGACTTACCCAGGGTCACACAGTAGCTGAGGCCAGATTTGAACTCAGGAAGATTAGCCTTACTGACTTTAGACACATCACTCTAACCACTGTATCACCTAATTGCCCATGGACCTAAAGTAGGGAACATGTATATCTACTGAAAGGGCTAAGGTGGAGCTGGGGAGTTGAGGGAAGGGTGAGGGAATTTGGGGGATAATTCTTGTGGTGATTGGGATGGAGACTCTTCTAAAAAGGAATCACAGAAATCCCAAGTAGCCTCAATGTTCCGAATGACCCAGAACTAATTGTGAGAAAATGGGTCCAGGGCAAGTTCAAGTGTGGGAGAGAGAGTAATGATAGAGACTGTATAAATCAGGAAGAAGTTATCAGGCCAGTGATGAGGACAGGAGGATGTCTGGGAGGAACCTGGCCAGGGAGGAGCTGGGGGAATAGGGCAGAAGCCAGCAATAAGAGGGTTCTCACTGGGAAGCTTTCTATCTTAGATAATTTTTGGGGGGAACCAGGAGCAAAAGACAATTGTTACTATTGAAGGATCCTAGATGCTATTTGTATCTTCTAAATGTTGGCAGCACCTGGGACAAGGCTCAGTTACCCTGCCCTAGTTCCTGCTCTGCCTTGGAGTAAATCACCTCATCCCATGCTTACTAGCCTGCTGCACAGTCTTTTTTAAGGTGAACATACTACGTTGTAATCCATATTTAGTCTCCATAGATCTCTCTCTGATATGGATGGCTCTTTCCATTACAAGTCTATTGAAATTCTGGCTGCAAAGTCTTAAGTGTTGTCTGAGTAGTCATAAAAAAAACTAGATAACGTATAACAAAGTGAGCATATGGGGACAGTTGGATAGTGCAGTGGAGAGAGCAGCAGCCCTGAAGTCAGGAGCACCTGAGTTCAAATCTGGTCTCACACACTTAACACTCACTAGCTGTGTGACCCTGGGCAAGTCACTTAACCCCAGTTGTCTTAGCAAAAAAAAAAAAAAAAAGTGAGCACATATGATAAGGGCTTGGTCTTTTAAGATAGTGTTGATTACCACTAGAGACTGGGTCTCTGCTTTCATTAGGACAGGGAACTCCCTCTACTAGTGTAGGCGGGCTCCTTCTCTGAGATTTGTATTCTTTGAGAATTTTCTTTGTAGAACACAGAAAAAATGGGACTTGTCCAAGCTCACACAGCCATATTGTGTCTGATGCATGAATTGGACCCAGGTCTTCCTCAGCTTGAGGCAGCTCTCCACCTTCCACTGCCTCTTAGAATATAGGGCATCAGTGTTCGAATCACTCAGTAAAACCCTGCTTATCTATTCACCGTATAGTAAATCTGTTTAGAACTGTAGTTGGTGTTTACATTTTTCTGCTATTCATTTAAAACACGTCTCTGGGTTTGATTGATGTGTTTGTACTTTTCTTTTTTTATTTTTTATTACAAGGGTAATAATAATAAGGGTAAAAATAAGAACCCGCTGGTTCTGGGGTTAATCTACTATAACCAGCTCCCTCTCATTCCTGGGCCTCCTGAGGATCCAGTCCCATCGCCTCCCCAAGATGTGGGCTGAGCTCTCTCCAATGTTTGGGACACCCAAGAATTCTGCCTGAGTTCTGGTTCTTGTGGCTGTTATAGAGCAGGGAAGGGCAGGGGAGGGATAACCCAACTCTCCCAGGTGAGAATTGTGCTCCTGAATGGATATAAACTGCTTGCATTTTCATTTTTCTTCCTGGGTTATTTATACCTTCTGAATCCAATTCTCCCTGTGCAACAAGAGAACTGTTTGGTTCTGCACACATATATTGTATCTAGGATATACTGTAACCTATTTAACATGTAAAGGACTGCTTGCCATCTGGGGGAGGGGGTGGAGGGAGGGAGGGGAAAAATTGGAACAGAAGTACGTGCAAGGGATAATGTTGTAAAAAATTACCCTGGCATGGGTTCTGTCAATAAAAAGTTATTTAAAAAAATAATTAAAAAAAAAAAAGAGAATTGTGCTCCTGTCCTTAGGAGAAGTTTCCTCAAAGAAACAGTGATGACGAAGTTTACAAAATATTTGCCCATGACTAAGACAGTTCAAATTCAGAGAAGGTTAAACGTTTGGGGTGGAGGATCAACTTCAACTTTTTGACTTCCATGCTATGATTCTATAAATTGGCTTTCATGAGCTTCCTGGGACCCTGACCGTGAGTTAAATGTTTCTATGAGGAAATCTGCTTTAAACTTTCTCTTACAAATCACAGGACTCATATTAGACCTGAAGTTGCCTTCTTCTTTGACATACTCCCATTACAAATAAGGAAATAGGCCCACCAAAATTAGGCAAGTTGCCCATAACCACGTAGGTCACAGGTCACAGAGAAAGATGTCAAGTCTGGGCCTTTGATTTGCTACCCGGTGCTCAAGGTCCTTGAACTTCAAAAGTTTTCTGACTCCTTGCTAAATGGGCCTTTGGGGCACAATTCAGTCTGAAGTGACTATCATGGACATGCTACTACTGCCTATATGCTGTGTGAGTTCATCAGAGTGGCCTATGATGGACCTCAATAATTCAGTGGATCTGGGGTATAGTTTGATAACCATTTTGATCTTCTCATCTTTAGTGAATTTTGTCCAAAGCCTTCCAGAAATCTTCCATTTTGACTTTACACAATAACTTCAGATTAATACTTATTTATTTTTTTCTTTTCCTTAGGACTAGTTATCAAGAAGATTTTCCTGGAGCTTTTCCTCTGCGACTTTTAATAGTTCATAGGATTATAGAATTAAAGCTGCGAGTCTTAGAAGACATCATATTTAACCCCCTCATATTATAGCTGAGAAAATGGAAACTCAATAAGTGACTTATCCTGGATCAGATGCCTAATAAGTGTTTGTGGCTGAGGCTATGTCTTCCTATCTCCAACCTAACATCCTATCACTTGTACCACCCAGTTGACTCTCTTTTGAACATCAAACCATCCTTATGAGGTAGCTTTATATCAAAATTGTATCTTGTTTTGATCTCTCTGATCAGTACTTCCCATTTCTGGGATAATAAGTTTATAAGTAGCCAGGATAAAGTAGCAATAGCTGCTGTAGTGATGTCATTTAGATCCTTTATGAGTACAAAGATCAACAAACAACAACCAAAAATAACAGAAAGTAAGATTGTTAGGGGGAACCCGGACATCATATAAAATGATCAAAGGAGCACAATTTGAAACTGTATCACTTATTGATCAAAAATCATGTCTTGATAAATCCAACATATCCCCTGACTCTGTGTCCCTCCCTCCCCCTCCTATTTCTCACAATGCATGCCTTATTTTACCACCCTATCCCATCTTCACACCCTCAGCCTGTGTACTTTTTTTTTTTTGCTTGCTTGTCCTTTTCTTTTCTACATTGCTTATCCTTCTGTGCCTTGTTAACTTATGATTGCAAATCTAACAGCAAGACATATAAAGAGAAATTCCATTTAAAATAACTGTTGATAATATAAAATACTTGGGAATTTATCTGCCAAGGGAAAGTCAGGAATTATATGAGCAAAACTACCAAACACTTTCCACACAAATAAAGTCAGATCTAAACAATTGGAAAAATATTAAGTGCTCTTGGATAGGTTGAGTGAATATAATAAAGATGACAATACTATCTAAACTAATGTATTTATTTAATGCTATACCAATCAAATGCCCAAGAAACTATTTTACTGACCTAGAAAAAATAACAATAAAATTCATCTGGAAGAACAAAAGGTCAAGAATTTCAAGGGCATTAATGAAAAAAAATACACATGAAGGTGGCCTAGCTGTACCAGAGCTAAAACTATATCATAAAGCAGCAGTCATCAAAACTTTTTGGTACTGGCTAAGAAATAGAGTAGTTGATCACTGGAATAGGCTAGGTTCACAGGACAAAAGAACCAATGACTATAGGAATTTAATGCTTGATAAACCCAAAGAACCCAGCTTTTGAGATAAGAGTTCACTATTTGACCAAAATTACTGGGAAAATTGAAAACTAATATGGCAGAAACTATGCATTGACCCACATCTAACACCACATACCAAGATAAGGTCAAGATGATCTAGACATAAAAAATGATACTATAAACAAATTAGAAGAATATAGGATAGTTTACCTCACAGACCTGTGGAAGAGGAAGGAATTTGTGACCAAAGAAGAACTGGAGATTATTATTGAACACCAAATAGATAATTTTGATTATATTAAGTTAAAAAGGTTTTGTACAAACAAAACTAACACAGACAAGATTCGATGGGAAACAATAAATTGGGGAAACATTTTTACATTCAAAGGTTCTGATAAAGGCCTCATTTCTAAAATATATAGAAAATTGAGTCAAATTTAAAAGAATTCAAGCCATTCTCCAATTAATAAATGGTCAAAGGATTTGAACAGACAATTATCAGATGAAGAAATTGAAACTATTTCTAGTCATATGAAAAGATGCTCCAAATCACTATTGATCAGAGAAATGTAGATTAAGATAACTCTGAGATACCACTACATACCTCTCAGATTGGCTAAGATGAAAGGAAAAGATAATGACGAATGTTGGAGGATATGTGGGAAAAGTGGGATACTGATACATTGTTGGTGGAACTGTGAACATATCCAACCATTTTGGAGAGCAATTTGGAACTATTCTCAAAAAGTTATCAAACTGTGTGTACTCTTTGATCCAGCAGTGTTTCTACTGGGCTTATATCCCAAAGAGATCTTAAAGGAGGGAAAGAGACCCACATGTGCAAAAATGTTTGTGGCGGCCCTTTTTGTAGTGGCAAGAACCTGGAAACTGAGTGAATGGCCATCAGTTGGAAAATGACTGAATAAGTTATGATATATGAATGTTATAATGTTAATGAATGTTCTATAAGAAATAATAAGCAAGATGATTTCAGAGAGGCCTGGAGAGACTTACATGAACTGATGCTAAGTGAAGTGAGCAGAATCAAGAGATCATTGTACATTGTGACAACAAGATTATACAAAGATAAATTCTAATGGGTGTGGCTCTCTTCAACAATGAGATGATTCAAACTAGTTCCAATTGTTGATGAAGAGAGCCATCTACACCTAAAGAGAGGACTGTGAAAATTGACTGTGGTTCACAACATAGCATTTTCACTCTTTTTATTGTTGTGTGCTTGCATTTTATTTTGCTTCTCTTTTTTTCTTGTGCAGCATGATAATTATATAAATATGTGTATATATATTGGATGTAACATCTATTTCTATCATGTTTAACATAATTTGGACAACTTGCCATCTAGAGGAGGGTGTGAGGGAAGGGGGAGGGAAGTAGAACATAGGGTTTTACAAAGGCTAATGTTGAAGAGTTGTCCACTGTTTTAAAAAATAAAAAGCTTTAATAAAAATAAATACATAAAACAAAAACAAACAAACCAAAACCATGATTGCATTTTCACTTCCCACTATTATTTTAGTCTTTCCCAGTAAGTATCCAAAGAATCAGCTGTCTTATCTCATAAATTAATTAGCAATCCATAGGTGCAATATTATTATTCCCATTTTACAGATAAGGAAATTGAAGCTGAGAGCCAGTAAATGACTTGCCCAGAGTTCTGGAGATAATAAATATCTAATTAGACTCAAACCCAGGTCTTCCTAAGTGGAAGACCAAGTCCGTCTACTACTCCAAACAAGAATGGCAATTTATAATTTTTAAGAGGAAAAGGAATGACCATTTAACTTGGAGATTTCCTGAGATGAGAATGTTCACTTGTGAATTCTATACACATCGATCATTAATGATTTCATACAATTTCATGCGTCCATAGGGGAAAATCTTCATGGATGCCAGTGGTCAAAGTGGTGACATAGTGCCTCTCATGGGCTCTCATATGACATTCTCCTTAATAGTCCAATAAGTTATTCTCTCCAGTTTCTATCAATAAAAGAAAGAAAGTGATGTACAAAAGTGCTTTGTTCAAGGTCACAATGAAGGACTGGGAGAGATGTGGGGGGATAGAACTCATCATTACAGATGTCCCTTGTCTGCTTCTCAAGTACTTTACCTTCTATTGAGCACATGTACAGACAGTGGGGGAGGTGAGGATAGTGGCCATAAATCTTTTCAAATGTCTTTTTGTCTTAAAAAGGATAACAGCTGGAACTATGAAAATCACACACTGGGAGCATGCAAGGAAAACAAACCAAGCCAGAATCCAAACACCACTGCCTATTTATCTCTATACAAAGGAGAAACCATGTGGACGCCACTGACATTTGGACAGGTGGGAGAGAAGACAGAGAAAGGTCTTTCTGGAACTGGAAAACATTTTGTTTAGTTTGTCTCTTCATAAATTTGTTCAATTGGAACTCCCCCTAAGCTACTCGCTATCCTAAAAATAATGTGAAGAGCTGACTAAGGCCCTCTGACTGCCTCGTCCTTAGAGCTTTGGCAATGTCTTTTGCAAGACAGAAAAGGTTTTCTTATCTTTTCTTTGGTCTCTCTGAAGTCACCACCCCCTTCCTCCAAGGGGACTGGCACCAATTATCCCAACTAGAAATGAGTATTAATCTTGTGTGGATAAATTGTTATTGATTCTATAAAATAACGATGTAGAAAAAACCGGGATCTGTAATTTCATGAGTATCAAGGATTCCAAAATGAGGAAAGTCCTCTACTCCAGAGCTTTGGTACATGATTTCTACTTATCACCTTTTTCCTGGTTTCTCTGAAGTCACCACTCCCTTACTCAGTGGGGACTGGCACCAATTATTCCTAACTAGAAACAGGTGTTTATGTTGTACAGCTAAAGGAACTGATAATATCTTGATTCTATAAAATAGCTTAATATAGAAAGAACGTGAACCTATAATTTCATTAGTACAGAGAACTCCAAAATAGGAAAGTCCCTCAACCAGTGCAGGCTGATACCTCCACTGCACCTTATAGTCTTAGAGAACTGATCACTACAGAGTGAGGCTGTGGCATGCCAAAGGTCACAAAACCATTTAGGTCAAGGGTGGAACTTGAATCTAGACTTTCTGATACGTTTGTGTAAATCAGGGAATAGAATTATTGAACTTGGAGTCAGGAAGACCTGAGTTGAAATCCTGCATCAAATCAGTAGTTGTGATTCTGCGCAAGTTATTCCACTTCCTTTAAACCTCAGTTTCCTCATCCATCAATAACAAAACTTACTTCATGGAGTTGTGAAAATAAAATTTAATGAATATTTTAAAACTATAAACTGCTTAGAACAACAGAAGAGAAAACAGAATACTTAAACAACTTTATTTTAGAAAAAAGAAAAGGGAGGATTCTGAGAAGATGGAGGAGTAGATTGATAAATTTCAAGCTTTCTCCATTTCCTCCACAAATTGAACAAATTTGCACCTCTTGTGGAATACAGACTGGTGAAAAACCAAGAAGACTTGGAACAGAACTGGAGTCTCCCTATATAATCCAACAAGATCTGAAGAAAATCCCCAGGGACAGGATTAACCTGTTTGAAGTGCAAACACCTCAGGATAGCACTGGGAAAACACCAAGGGATCCTTGGGCTAAGCTGAGTGTGGTTAGAAGCTTAGCAGGCACCACAGACACTTTCACTCCTGGACTGTTTGTCAAGTTGGAGTCTGAATTCAGGAGAATTGAGTGAACCTAGCCTGAGTGAGAACACCAGGCCCAGCAGTGCTGCTGAGTGAGAAGGAACCAGCATCCTGTGAGTACAAAAGTTGGGCGGTGGGGAGGGGCACTGCTGGCTGTGGGTACTTGCAGGAGAGTGGAGCTCTTGGTTTGGGGTTCCTGGTCATACTGGAAAGCTGAAAGGAAGCTTGAGACATCAAGAGGTGTCTGACACTAATACCTGTTATTAAAAAAAAAATTAATCCGCAAAGAAGAAAGAATCCCACCATTGAAACATATTATGGGAATAGGGAAGACCAGAATTCATCTTCCAGGAAGATACTTTAGTATTAAAAGAAAAAAGCTTCTACCCCAAAGTTTAATGTGAAATATCTCCCTAACCAGAGAATTTATAGAACTCAAAAAAACAATTTAAAAATCAAATGAAAGGCAGTGAGGAAAAAGTAAGGGAAAAATTGAAATTTGATCTCTTTGCACAGAAATATTTTGCACAAATAAAATTAACTGAGCCAAATTTAGAAGGAAAATAGGAAACTGATGTATGTGTATATGATTTTACAACAATTTTCTCTGATAAAGACCTCATTTCTCAAATGTATACACACACACACACACACACACACACACACACACACACACATACATAGAACTGAGCCAAACATTTATTTATTTATTTATTTTTGTATTATACCTTTTAATTTACAAAACATATGCATGGATAATTTTTCAACATTGACCCTTGCAAAACCTTCTGTTGCAACTTTTCTGCTCCTTCTCCTCACCCCCTCCCCTAGATGGCAGGTAGTCCAATACATGTTAAACATATTAAATCCAATATATGTATATATAATTAGACAATTATCTTGCTGCACAAGAAAAATTAGATCTAGAAAGAAAGGCAAAAACTCAAGAAGGAAAAGAAAAATGCAAGCTACCAATAACAGAAAGAGTGGAAATCCAATGTTGTGATCTACACTCATTTCCCCTAGTTCTCTCTCTGGGTGTAGCTGATTCTCTTCATTATTGAACAATTGGAACTGATTTGAATCACCTCATTGTTGAAGAGAACCACGTCAATCAGAATTGATCATCATATAATCTTGTTGTTGCTGTGTATAATAATCTCTTGGTTTTGCTCATTTCACTTAATATCAGTTCCTGTCTCTCCAGGCCTCTCTGAAATCATCCTGCTGGTTGTTTCTTACAGAACAATAATATTCCATAACATTCATATACCATAATTTGTTCAACCATTCTCCAACTGATGGGCATCCATTCAGTTTCCAGTTTCTTGCTACTACAAAGAGGGCTGCCACAAACATTTTTGCACATGTGGGTCCTTTTCCCTTCTTTAAGATCTCTTTGGGATGCAGGCCCAGTAGAAATACTGCTGGGCCAAAGGGTATGCACAGTTTGATAACTTTTTGAGCATAGTTCCAAATTGCACTGAGCCAGATTTATAAAAATAAGAACCATCCAGCCCTTTTTGTAGAGGCAAGAAGCTGGAAACTAATGGATGCCCATCAGTTGGAGAGTGGCTGAATAAGTTCTGGTATATGAATGTTATGGAATATTATTGTCCTATAAGAAATGACAAGGAGGATGATTTTAGAGAGGCCTGGAAAGATTTACTGGAAAGATGAACTGATGGAAAGTGAAATGAGCAAAACTAGTACATGGCAACATTAATATTAAATGATGATCAATTCTGATGGGCATGACTCTTTCTAACAATGAGATGATTGATGTCAGTTCCAAAGATCTTGTGATGGAGAGAGCCATCTACACCAAGAGAAAGGACTGTGGGAACTGAATGTAGATCACAACATAAAATTCCGACTCTTTTTTGTGTCGTTCACTTATGTTTTGTTTTCTTACTCATTTTCTTTCCTTTTTGATCTGATTTTTCTTGTGCAACAGGCAAATTTTATAAATATTTACACTATTGGATTTTACATATATTTTAACATGTATAACATATATTGAATTGCTTGCCATCTAAGAGAGAGGTGGAAGAAAGGAGGGGAAAATCTGAAACACAAGGTTATGCAAGGGTCAATGTTGAAAAATTATCCATGTATATGTTTTTAAAATAAAAAGCTTAAAAAAAATAAAAAAAATAAGAGCCATCTCTCAGTTGATAAATGGTCAAATGATATGAACTTGCAATTTTCAGAAGAAGAAATCAAAACTATCATATAATCTCATGAAAAAATATTCTAATTCCACACTAGTTAGATAAATGCAAATTAATACAACTCTTGAGATACCCTCACATCTATCAGACTGGCTAGCCAGAGAGAAAAGGAAAATGACAAATGCTGGAGAGAATGTGAAAAAAAGTTGGACATAAATGCATGCTTGATGGAATTGTGAATTGATCCAAGAATCTTGGAAAACAATTTGGAGGTATGTACAAAGACCTAAAAAACTGTGCCTACCCTCTGACCAAGCAATACCATTACTAATTCCGTATCCCAAAGAGATCAAAGCAAAGGAAAATGACCTATTTGTACAAAAATATTTATAGCAATTCTTTTTTTTTTTTTTGTAATGCAAAGAATTGGAAATTGAGGGGTTCCATCAGTTAGGGAATGGCTAAACAAGTTGTATTATATGATTGTGATTGAATACTCTTAAAAGAATTGACAAGCAGGATAGTTTCAGAAAGATTTCTAGGAACTGGTGCAAAGTGAAATGAGAACCAGGAGAACATTGCACATAGTAATAACAAGATTGTTCAATGATTAACTGAATAAATGGGCTATTCTCAGCAATACAAGAATCCAAGTCAATTCAAAAGGACCCATGATGAAAAATGTTCTTCATCTCCAGAGAGAGAACTGATGGGCTTTGAATACAGTTGAAACATATTTAAAATATTTCTTTCTTTTAATTATTTTATTTTATTTGTCTTTTATTATTATTATTATTTTTTGCAATGTGGCTAATATAAAAATATGTTTGACATGACCTCACATATATAATTGAAATCAGAATGCTTGCCTTCTCAAAGAGAGTGGAAAGATGGGAGGGAAGGAAAAGATTTGGCAATTAAATTTTTTAAATGAATGTTAACAATTTTTTACATGTTGGGATACAATTGGGAAATATTTAATGAAATAAAAATGTTAAATAAAAAGTTTAAAAAGACAAAAGAGAGACAGATGGAAAAAGAGAGACACAGCTATAGATTGAGAGAAACAGAGGGACACACATAAAGACAGAGACAGAAAGAAAAGGAGAGAAGAAGAGAGAAGGAGGAGGAGGAGGAGAAAGAAGAGGAGGAGGAAGAGAAGGAAGAAGAGGAAAAAGAGAAAGAGGAAAAAGAGGAGGAGGAGGAGGAGGAGGAGAGAAAGGGAGAGGAAGAGGACATGTACATTTTACCTGGAGGGGAATTTTATCTTGGAAAAAAATAGCCAAGCTTATTTTACATTTACTGCTCTCTCCTCCAACTTTTTTTTTTTTTTTCGTTTTTAGTAAAATGCTTTCTTTAGGGATACATTCAGAAACATTATGGTTGAGTCCATTTTTTCCTGTGTGGCATAGAACTTCTGAAAGGCTAGGTACATTTTCTGCACTAAGAGTTTTGGGTCACCTTGTATTTAAAGATATGTAGAGAAGCTGCCTGGCATAATGGATTGGGGGCTGGATTCCTAAGCAGAAAGATCTGAGTTCAAGACTTACCTCTGACACATTTTGACTATGTGACCCTGGAAAAGCTTATTTAACCTTTCAGCTTTCATGACTTTAACTCTTCAATTGAACTTTAATTGTTCTCTCATTTTCTTCACTATACTAGTAAAATCAAGGCCTAGATCCAATCTCTTTTCCCAAATATTCTTAAATCTCTCTCTAACAAAGCTGATCAGTAACTGCTTTCAGACTTATGGTCTTACAGTTGCCTAGGCAACAAGTTAAAGAACTTGTCCAGGGTCTCAGACACTCACACGGTCACATTCACATAATAACACACACACTTACACGTGCTCACACACTCCCACAATTACAAGTAGTCTTACCCATACACAATCATACGCTCTCAATCATACTTCATAAAGGCTCCACAGTTTCCAGAATTGTGCCTCATTTTTTATTTGTTTGCTTGCTTTTTTTCTTTTTTAATTATTGGAGTTCTGATTTCTTCAATACTATAAGCTAGGAATGATTTGCCAACTTTGTCTTATAAATAAGTTATTTAATAATTATTTGCTGATTTATGGTCAAATTCGGTGAACTCTGGTCATCTGCAAGCCCAAGCTCACATTGTCCTACCAGAGAGTTTGGTGATTGTGAGAGATGGTTGTGGGGGATGCGTAGAATACCAAACTGTCCTTAGCAATAATGTACCAATAAAGTTAAATACAACCATAATTATAAAACAAAATATAACAACGTGGGCTGGCATTTCCCCTTCCAGTCCAGAAATTGAAAACAGCTTAATTGCTTCACTCCCAGAAATGGTACAATTACGGGGAAATCATTAACCTTTACATTAAATTTCTAAATGTTCCTTAAAGGAAGCCAGAATCCCTGAAAAGTCATAATTAGCAGTGATGCGGGAGAACATAGGGAATCCAGCCTGACAGTGTCTCCCTGACATTGGAAAAGATTCAAATGGTCCATTTTGTTTGTTTTCCGTTGCATTCCATTCCATTCGGAAATTGAGTGTCCTTCCTACCACAAAGCAGATCGGAAGATATCATCTCCTCACCTGGGGACTACTGAGTCATCAGCATAGGGATGAGTGAACCCTGCCAGGAGAAGACTCAAACCTAACACCAAGATTCAAGGGAGCTTCATCAGGCTTCGAAAGAGCATTCTTCTTTTGTTAAAACATTCACTTCTGGTGAAGAGCCAAGTCCCCAAAACACTGGGATTAGCTATCAGAGGGAGGGAAAAAGCTGAAAACACTCAGAAGTAAGTATTAAGGACCTACTATGTGCTGGCTATGGTGTACTGGATATCTGAAGACAAAAGTGAAATATGAGATTCTGCTCGTTTGGGAGGAGGCAGTAAGCACAAATATTCTCACAACAACCTTGGGATTTAGATACTATTATTATTCCTATCTTACAGAGAGATAAGTTTAATGACTTGTCCAAGGACACAGAACTATAGTAGGAAGCAGAATTCAAACTTATGTTTTCCTTCCTCCTAGCTCTAAACAGTATGGCTTTCATTGCCTATAAGAGGAAAAAAGTGGGTGCCCAGTGACTAGAAGAATGGCTGAACAAAATGTATCATCGTGAGTGAGACCAGGTGAAGTTTTCTCAAAAAGTCTATGAGAGGGGAGATCAGACCTTAGGTCTAAGGTACATGAATCCTATTCCCATAGGTCTGCAGGTTACAGAAAGTCACATGATCTCTAGGCCTAGAGGTCTCTAAAGATCAGCCCCTAGGTCAGCTTCAGGAAGTGACAAGAAGTGATGTGACCCACAGGAAGCAGACAACATTGGTGACCATTGGTCAGTAAAGATTACTTCCTTTTTAGTCCATCCAATGAAAAGACTTGGATCTTTTGCTGTTTAATCAGCTTTACTATTACTGGCTTGTCAGGTAGAGCATATGATGGGAGCTGAGGTGCCTCCTGGATGTTCTTGGGTCTCTCCCTGCACGGACTAAATAAATTCTTTCTCTTTATATCTGAAGATTTTCTGATTAGTTAAATTGGGTAAGGGGATCTAGCACCCGTCTCACATGATCAGAATATTATTACAATGTAAAAGGAGAAGAATACAGAGAATCTGGTTTACAATGAAATCAACACTAAATGGCACCAAATCTTGATTAGTTATAATTACAAGTCCCATCCAGGAAAACAGCAAAGCAGACTTTATTCTTCTTTGCAGAAGTAGGAGGTTACTTCTAGTTGCTATGAAATGCATTCGTTGATCAGTTTTGTCAAATTGTTTTCTTTGTTTTAAGAGAGGATTCATATGTGTGTGTATTTGTAAGTATGTATATATTTAAACATTTACCAAGAAATATTATATATAATGAAAAATAAATATATGATAAATCAAAATACACAGGACTTGAGACTCAGGCAGCTTTTTAATTAATTCTTTAGCAATTTTCCCCAATTGGAATTTGGGGCTGTAGGATCCCTATAAAATGTCGAACAACAAAATATTGAATTTCTAGCTCTACATCAGAGTTATGGGACCCAATTCAACCTGTACACCATAGTCTCAAAGACAATTCAAATGCCTGAACATTTTTAGTTGATTATTCTGTGTTACAAAATAACTGTTCCTTTGGAAACAAAGATTGTCCTTCTGAATGGAAAAAAAAAACTGCCTATGACTAAGATTTGAAATTGATGGGTCTCTCCTTGCTTATGTGAAGAAAATGGTCAGGGCTTCTTTTTCTCTGACCTGTTATGATATTAATTTTTTTATTAAAGCTTTTTATTTACAAAATATATGCATGGGAAAATTTTCAACACTGATCCTTGCAAAATCTTCTGTTCCAAATTATCCCCTCTTTCTCCCCACCCTCTCCCCCAGATGGCAGGTAGTCCAATACATGTTAAATATGTTAAAATAGATGTTAAATCCAATATATTTATACATAGTTATACAGTTATCTTGCTGCAGAAGAAAAATCTGATCAAGAAGGAAAAAAAAACTGTGAAAGAAAACAAAATGCAAGCAAACTTCAAATGCAAGAGTGAAAATGCTATGCTATGGTCCACACTCTGTTCCTACTGCTCTCTCTCTGAGTGTAGATGGCTCTTTTCATCACTGAACAATTGGAACTGGTTTGAATCATCTCATTGTTGAAGAGAGCCACGTCCACCAGAATTGATCATCATATAGTCTTGCCATTGTCGTCCAATGATCCCCTAGTTCTGCTCATTTCACTTTGCATCAATTCATGTAAGTCTCTCCAGGCCTCTCTGAAATCATCCTGCTGGTCATTTCTTACAGAACAATAATGTTCCATAACATTCATAGACTGTAACTTATTCAGCCATTCCCCAATTGATAAGCATCATTCAGTTTCCAGTTTTTGCCACTACAAAGAGGGCTGCCACAAACATTTTTGCACCCGTGGGTCCCTTTCCCTCCTCTAAGATATCTTTGGGATATAGGCCCAGTAGAAACACCGCTGGGTTTGCACAGTTTGATAATTTTTTGAGCATGGTTCCAAATTGTTCTCCAGAATGATTGGATCCTTTCACAGTTCCACCAACAATGTATATGATATTATGCCCTAGAGAGACACCCTAACAGCGATGGGGATCCCCAGGCCATTGTTGTGGGTTTTGTGAAAGAATTTGCAGTCCCAGTCTGCAAGTGAAGTTTTTGGCAAAATGGCTTTATTTCACTGAAAAACCCACTTCCTGAATAGGAAGGTAGCAATGGTTTGGGTACAGAATCTTGGCAACCAAGTAGCTTTCCCAGAGCTGGGAGATCCAGGTGGGTGGGGATCATTTTTAGAAATTTCCCCAGGCCGGGTGGGCTCACCCTCCAGAAAGATAGAGGGACACAGAGTCCTATTACATCATTACAGCTGAGAAGGACTTAACATTCTCACTAAAAGAGCTGAAGTTTAAACCACTGAGCTTTAAACCAAAAGAAAAATGTTGATAACTCCACAAGTTAGATAATATCATTATTATAATTCTAATTCAGATATTCTGAAATATGAACTTACTTACCCAAGGTCTCACAGTGGTTTGCTTGATAGAATTGAAACTTTTTATTTTGATTGAGTTTCCTGCGCTTTCTAAAACAGTCAACTTAATGGAGGACTTGGTTGGGAAAACTTGGTAGAAGCAATTAATTTTCTAGTTAACAACTATGCTTCTCCCAAAAGAAGAAGACATATTCTGCTCATACAAGGTGGTAGGGGGGAGAAGAGAAGGGAGGGTGATGGTGGTAAATAGCTTCTTTTCAATTGCGACTGAAAGGAAAAATTATAGTTGTCCTGTGGCCTCTCTTCCATGAAGGTATTGGTATCCTCCAGCAGATAAGGGCAGGATAGGGAGCAATAAATACTAAATAATGATCAGGTATGAAATAACATTGAAAGAACCATATTAACATTGAAACATGATGGAAACCATGATGATGATGATGAATATTACAAAGTAAAGACTCCAGGCTCAAGGCCTTGCACAGAGTAAATGTTTGTGGACTTTAAAGATGGAAAAAATTAAGAATTTTGTATCTCTTGGGATGTTCTTTGGTCTCTGGAGTCCTCAAGGCTCTCAGACCAAACCAATTTGTTTGACTCCAGTTTCTTGGGACAGCCTCTTCTCTTCCTTCCTCCTCTCTGCAGCCACCCTTGATATCATTACTCCACATTATCTTTTTAAAATTTAAAAAAAAATAGTGCATTTAAATTATGGAATAAAACAAGCTTTCTCATAAATCTTCAACACAGTCTTGAGTTCTTATTTTTTTCCCTAGTGTGTAAAGAACAAGCTCAGAGCATTTTGGGATTTTTGTAAGGCTTTGTTAAATCTAACAACAATAGAGGAAGAGAGAGGAAAATAACAAATGGGGAAAATTCAAAGACACAAAGTGACCCTTCAATGTCAATTGAAAGTCAATGTTCAATTCTCCCTCCCTTCTTCCTTTCTTCTTTCTCTCTGTCTCCCTTCCTCCTTCCCTTCCTCCCTCCTGCCTCCTCCCTGCCTCTTTCTTCTTTCTTGATATTTGCATTTGAGTTCCTTTCCTTTTGTTTTTTAAAAATCAGGACTAAAGCTAATGAAAAGTCTGGCCCATAAATATTCCCAAGATTTTACTTCCAGTGACTGAAACCCAGCCACTACATGTACAGAAGATGCATCTTTTTAGTAGACTTTTATTCAAAATATCAGAAGCAATTATGGTACATAATTGACTCATTTAAATAAGAGTTAAGAACTCATATTCTCTCTAAAATCACCACAAATTAATCTTAATTGTTATCCCTTTTCCAAATGTGAATCAGGGTCTGAAAAATCCCTAAATTTAATCTTTTCCAAATGTAGAAATAGCTAGAAGAAGGGCGGTAGAGGCTATGGATGTAATATTGATTACTAGGTTCTTTGTTGTTGTTTGTCCTTCAAGTAGACCCCGATGTCAGGGATGTGACGTCATGACATGCAAGTGAATTGGATTTAGTGAGGCAGGGCTGTACAGAGTCACCAGCCTCACTTTCCTCTCTTGAGCCATTTGAGTTCTGTGGCCAATTATAGATTAGGATGACTGAAGAAGACTCCATGTAGTGGGAGGCCTTGGCCTTTTTAAGTTAAAGTCTTTAACAGGTATCAGTTTGACTCAGGCAATGCCCAATCAGTGATTAAGGCTAGGTAAGAAAAAAAGGCAAAGAATGACTTCTTTTACATAGTAAAAATAATCAGTCTAGGAGGGAAAGACTGTAGGTTTTTGCTCCAAACTGAAAAATTGCTATTTACCCTTAATCATTAGGTTCTTTATAGGTTTTTTGAACAATCTTCCCCTTTTATCCCCTGATTCAAGTTAATCTCATAGGGACTGACCCCATCTTCTGGTAAATCCCCTCAAGTCAGATCCGTACTTCTTAACAAATCCTTGGTCCTCTGCCAGAGCAAATCATTGAGACCTCAGAGTAAAAAACAAGAATGATTTCTTTAATGTAAAAACAAAAACAAACAAACAAACACATTTTCAGTAAACAGTCCCATCACCAGGGATGGGAGGTTGTGAGTTCAGCCTGGCCCTGGCATCAAGGTCAATACAGGGAAACTGCAAACAGTGGGATAACAAGTTACCAAAGACCACTGCGATGTTGGATCTTTAGGATGTGTAAGTCATCATTGCTGGATCCAGGATCATTATTCCCGTGCCATGGGTAATATCTGTGAGGGTTTCAGAAGAGTGCAAGGGGCAGCCAGGTGGCTCAGTGGATAGCCAAGAAGACCTGAATTTAAATCTGGCTTCAGACATTTATTAGTTGTGTGATGCTGAGCCAGTCCTTAGCGCTGATTGTCTCAGTTTCCTTATCTGTAAAATGAACCGAAGAAGAAAATGATAAATCACTACAGCATCTTTGCCAAGAAATCCCCCAGTGGGGTTATAATAGTTGATAATGACTGAAAAAATGACTTAACAAAATCAAGTCCTATCTAGTCTATAAACCTAGACTCACTGTATAAATGAGTGTGTCTTGTCTCTCATTAACACAGATATGTTAGCACTTAAGGTCCAACACTGACAATTGTAGTTTGCTGAAGACTGAAGTCTTCAAGTCCCCAAGACTTCCAGAAGGATGTGATATGGCACAGAGTAACAATTTTCTTCCTTCACATTTATTCTAAATCCATTTTCTTGGCTTCCTTATTATATTGTTCTTTTCAAAACTTGTGTTGTTACATAATTATCCACTCAGTGTCTAAGTTCCTTGGGCTTTAAGCATCAGAAGGGAGGGAAAATTAAATTATATTGAAGCTTCAAGATACTCATAAGAGACTATTCTCCTTAGCCTTTTGAAAATGTGCAGAGCAATGATTTGACAGTCACTTCTGATATTGTTGATGAGAGATGGGGATATAATGTCTAAAGATGAAAGGGACTTCAGAAGCCATCAATCTATGCCTTGCCCCTCACATGTTATCGAGGTCCTCCAAAGAGAAGTGATTTGCCTATGGTCACATAATTAATAAATATCAAATGTGGGATTTAAATATATGCCCCCAGACTTCAGAATCATTACCCTTTCTAGTGAAGTGTGCTATGATTGGAAAGAGGCAACATGGTATAAATGAAAGATCCCTTGGTTTGGGGTGAGAAGGCCAGGGCTCAAGTTCTGTGTGTGGTGTTGACTTTTTAGTGTTCTATAAATGCAATTTGTAATTTGCTCCATGGAGAATGCGAGGCCGATGTAAAATATGAATGTGGCATCCATCATCTCATTAATTTGTCCCAAATCTGTCCCAGTGATTTGCTCTCACTGATCTGGGATATTTCCCCTGTGCCTTGGCTCTCTAGGATTCTCCCTGAAATGCTCTATCAAGTCTCTCTTAGCTAGGTGTCCTAAGATCCTATCCCAGGAGTTTTAAAATCTTTTCGCATCAATAACTCCTTTGACTATCTCAAAATAATGGTTTTATATAACTGAAGAAAATGATAAATTTCAGGAATAGGTTAGCAAAAATTAAGACATGAGCTCTTATTCTCACCTAAGATCACAAACCCCTTGATGCTTTGGGGATATATGGAGCCCGAGTTAAGAATGCTTGATTTATATTGTGTAAAAAAATTATTGGTCAATTTTTGAAATCCATCAGATGAACTGGAGTGATGTTGTATAGGAACCTGTAAAGGGCTGAAACTCTGAATAGGTGCACTGGAATCAGACAACTGAGCACTTAAGGGTAATTACCTATTGGACAATACTCTGTTAGCATATGCTTGGAAAAGTGGCTCTTCTCACTATTCTGCGCTGGCTCGATCTTTTGGTATATATAGATAATTGTAGGGGGGATTAGGGAGTGGAGTAAGACAAGACAAAGTAACTTTGGAGGAGGATGAGGAGGAGGTAGGTCGGTCGGTGGAGAGCATATGGCAGTTTTGTCCATCCCCTTCACTTCTTCCCCTAAAGACCAAGGACTTTTGCTCATCCTGACTCAGGCCGATTCTGAGGCCTTCAAGGAGCTAATCCGGACTTCATAGGAACCATGTCCAAATTGACTGAGAAAACTTGGTCATATCCTAGGGGCATAAAATACTGAATCAGTTTGGAGCCCCAAAGATTTAAACAGCTGGGATCATGAAGAAGAGAGAACGACACCCCATAGGATTGGGACTGATAAAAATTCTGACCTTGGTCTCCTTGTCAAGCTCCTCCACCCCCTACCTGCAGTTGGAGGAGCGTTAGATATATTCCAGAAGTCTGAGAATTTGTACTTTTCTTTAATATTCTAGCAGTATTCTCAGAATACTTGACAGAAGTGTCTGCATTGGGAATCTACATGTGATGAGGGAAAGCAACTTCAAAGCTCAGCAAAAAATCTTCAGCTTGTCTGGGGAGAACTTCACGAGCACTCCACAAAGGTGAGGGAAGGAAGGACTTCTAGCAACCAGGGGCTATGGTTCTCTTTGCCACACATTCTCTCTAAGCTCAAAATACTTTCCCCTGGGCCCTTTGTGTACTGGTGGAGCAATATCTTACTTCCATATTAATTGTTCTCATTATACTACTTTAGCATATAATAGCCATGTCTAACTGCAAATTAAGCCTAACTGGTTAATTGATGTCACTTGGTAACCTGGGGTAGAAACTTACAATTAGGATTATGAGCAAGAACATTGGAAAAAATCTCAATTCCTCAGGACTATTCCTTGAATCTGGGGGAACAAATAGTAGCCAAGATCTTGCAAAGAAGGTTAAGAACAATAATTTTTCAGCAAATTTTCAGGATTTAAAATTAATCCATATAAAATTAAATTCCATATAAAATCATCAGTACCATAGTCTTACAGCAGTGGATCTTAACCTTTTTTGGACTCCACTGGTAGTCTGGTGAAATTTATGGACTTCTAAGAATTATGTTTTTAAATGCATAAAATAAAACACAATTACAAAAGAAACCAATTATATTGTAATACAATTGTCTTAATTGCTTAGAGTCCTGATTTGTTCTAAGTGATTAAAAAAAAGTGTTTTGGAATTGGTCAGATCCCAGTTAAGGTTGACTTTGGTCTTCCTCAGAAAGACAACTATCTATCTGCTATACCAACTTTGGCAGAACTTTTGGTATAATTCTATATCTGACATTTCAAATCCATGGCTACTAAGCCATAGTAGTCTCATGAATTCTTTAGAATACAGAATCCTCTTTCACATAATGATCCTCACATCTTATATCCCAGCAGCTGGGGTTTTCGTTTACTATCCTTCCCTTCCATTCTCTATAAATGAAGTTGCTTGGACTTTACCAGTGAGTTCTTCCTTCTCTGCCTTTTTGTTCTCCCTTTTTCCTAGTTGAGGGCTTCTGGAGAAACTGAGTATTCTCTCCTCTCCTCCCCACCACTTTTCCTTGAGTTCTTTGTTGTCGGATTTAAGTGCTGGAAAACTCAAGGCAGCAGAAACTTAGGACCATGAAGACCTCAAATTTCTGGAAGAGTGATTGATTTTGCTAAAATGTATGGGAAATGATTGGGAGAATGATTGGGAAAGACTCATGCCATATAAGGCAAGGGGAAAGGTCAATGACAATGGGCTTTGAATCCTGGTTGATTTAGAACAGAGACATGGTAGTAAAATGTCATAAGATCATTGATTTGGAACTGGAGATCACTTAGAAGTTATGCAATTCAACCTCCCCCCATTTTCTCAATAAAGAGACCAAGACCTTGAGATTTGGAGGCATTTGTTTAAGATCACTTTGATTAATTAATAGAAATTAACATCAAAGTGATATTTGCAGTCAGGTTCTCTGACCTAAGTCAAGGCTCAAAGGAAAGTTAAAAACCCTGGATTTGAAGTCTCTCTGTGGGTCTTGGTTTCTTCATATAAAATTTGAGAGGATTGGACTAGTTTGTCTCTAAGCTCTTCCAGCTTTCAATATTCCAATCCATGAAATGAGAAATAAGAAGTGATAACAAGAAGGAACCAGTCTGGTTCCCCTTCCCCCTTCTGAATAGCTGTTCTAGACACTCTAAAAGAGAGGTGACTAGGCTTTTCTTCAAGTTCAGCCTTAGGCTCAATTTGATTTAAGGACCAAAATGATTTTCTGCACCTCTTTCCAAATCCTTCTACTCAGCTAGTTATTGCCTGAAATTACTTATATAAGAGGCAGTCTTTTATTCCACACTTAAGAGATAAAAGGCTTAAATGCAACAACCTTAGAGAGTTAATATGTTGGTGCGAATTAGTTTCAGCCAAGGTGTAAATGATATCAGCTCCTTTCCAGCTTTGACTGAGGAAGGGGCTTAAAAGGTAACTGCCAGAGGAGGGGGAGAAGATGTTAGAATGGGAAAATGAGGAATACACTGGAGCCTGATGACTCTGGACCCAAATTTTACATTGACTCTATCTCTGATAATACATGGAATAATAAAAGCTCCTTTTATGAAGAGACTTTGGGCAAAGGTAGCTCATATTCTGCCATTGGTCTATCTCTCTTTTTCTTGGGCCGGTATCTTGAAATGATGAAAAGGTTGGACTAAGATATTAGGTGGGGGGTAAGGAGGATGCAGGAAGGAAAACCCTGCACAATGTTTTCAAGTGAATTCATTTTGTATTATTTGAAACCAGATTTTCATTTTTCTCGATGACTTGACAATTGCTAAAGTTAATCTGAAGAGTAATCTCAAAGTCTGTATCTGATTGGAGGTATGAGGGGGGAAAAGAAAGAAGGGTAATCTAGGTTTTGAGACTGGATCATTTGCATGAGATTCTCCTTATTGATAGAGAGAATGATGACTCAGTGCTATGTGTCTTTGTGAGAGTTAAGGAAAGGAGAGACTGTTTTAAGAGAAGAACCAAA
The DNA here is from genome assembly GCF_016432865.1 of Antechinus flavipes. Lineage (NCBI taxonomy): Eukaryota > Metazoa > Chordata > Mammalia > Dasyuromorphia > Dasyuridae > Antechinus > Antechinus flavipes. The sequence continues at coordinate 21,937,236 of NC_067402.1, forward strand.
TGATTCTCGTCTCTCTTCAGGGAGAAACTCATAGAGAAAGATACAGATGTTGGAGGTAGACATGGAGGGATAATTTTACATGTCCCCAGGTTCCAGTTTATTTCTTAGAGACTTTGGAGAATTTCCCATTGAATTAGATTAGGGACTCTCTCCATTAACCTGAGAGAGAAGAGGCAAATTTCAAGATGGCAAATGCTGCCTTGAGAGGTGGTAAATTTCTTTTCACTTGAGGTCTTCCAGGAATGATTGGCTGACCACTTGTTGGGTATATTATAGAGGTGAATCCTGGTCAGGTCTGGACAAGATAACCTGTGAGGTCCCTTCTAGATCATAGATCCTCTGATTATTTACCTTTTAAAGATCTGGATATGGTGACTAGCAAGAACAAGAAAGAATTTTAGTTTTGATGTCAAAAATGTACAGCATTATCACCAATTCCTTGCGCCAGTTTTAAAATGTTAATGTTAGGGTCTATGTAGGCTAGGGACAGCCTGTTTCTTCCCCCGGGGAATAGGGAACTCCATGCTGCTGACCAGAAGACCTCATTTATCTTTTTGTCTATTGTGGTCATTTTTCATTTGTCACAGGATAGGGAAAAAAACCCTACAGTACCTTGTATCCAAATGTTTCATATGGGAATCATAAATTGAAATCAATGTTCTTTTTCCTTGGCATTTATAAATCGTTCCCCTCAAACCTACAAGTTAAGTTTTAAGAATGGCTAAAGGGAAACATACTCAAAGTAATGAATCATCAGTCAATTTCTAATGGGGAGATCTAGGTGTATATTCTACCCTGATCTTTATTAACCACATGGCTATGACCATCTCCTCCACTGTCTTTGGAGTCAGAAGTGCTGAGGGCAAATCCCACTTTTCAAGCCCGTCCTAGGTGGGACATTGGACAAGTCACTCCATCTCTAAAGGGCTAAGTCCTTATGTGGAAAATGAGAAGGCTAATGCTAGAAGTCCTGTCTAGTCCCTGCCAACCTTAAATCTAAGGTCCTCTCCACCTTCCAGCTCCATGATCTCTGAAGGTCAGTATGACATGCTTCTGACTCAGGCCCTTCTCTGCTACTTATCAAATTCCCTCTCCACCCTTCTCCCCCACCCTCAAATGCGCACACACACACACACACACACACACACACATTTACACCCACTCATTCCCCTTGCACTCCCAGAGGTCTTGCTATCCAACCATTCTCAAAAGCTTGAAACTCAATCCTGAGAAAGAGCTTCACTTTTAGAGTTCCTAAGTTAACAAAAAGTACTGAATGGTCAGCAGGCCCTGCCCAGCCCTAAAATAGGCCTCTCCTAAGCAAGCTGGCCAAAGCTGGCATGGCCACAAGGCCTAAATATCAACGGGCTCATCTTGCAAAGCAAGCAGACCCAGCCTGGGACCCTGGCCACACAGCTGAGGAGCAGGTGGGAATGTCCGTGAGCCCCCGGGCTCCTGAGCCTAATCTGCTACCTAAAGACTGAAAAAAAGCACAGGTCCAAAGCCCTCCCCTTCCAAAGCCTCGAATGCCCCAGAGCTCTTCCCTCCCCCCTCCTGCTTGTATGGTGACTAGGAGTGGGGGTGGAGGCAGTTTGTGTGCTGACCTTTTCCATCCCCACTCTTCCCTACTCACTCTGTGACTTGCATTCCCATCTAGGGATGAAGAAACCAATCACCCAATATGCATTTATTAAGCTCCAACTACGAGTGCCAGGCACTGAGCTAGGTCTTCCTAATAAAAAACCCCTAAAGAAGTCTGGCTCTGGATTTCTCCTTCTACTGCTTGTTCTTACCAAGAGCTTTCTTCAATTCAGTCAATGAAAAGTGGAAAGAACATTTGCTCTTGGAGTCAGAGGAAGAGAGTTTAAATTCTTCCTGCCTAGATAGAGTCCCTTAGCCTCTTTGGTCCTCAGTTTACCCATCTGTAAATGCAAAGGGGCTAGACTGCTCCCTGTCTGAGATCCTTCACTTTTCCCGTGTCCAGGAAAGCTGATGCATCTTGGGAGGCAAAGGGCTTTCAAAAAAGGGGCAGCAGGGGCTGAATGCCACTTGCTAATGAGGGTACTAAGTGCACCCCAGCAGTGAAAGTCGCGCACGATGAACGCACAGCACGCGTGTGGGAAGGAAGAGAGGCAGGGGGAAGGGGTGTGTGTACGTGTGTGTTCCATTCCACCTGCAGCTATTTGTCACTAGGCTCGGGGACGCCCAGAGGATCCCAGGGGCAGCCTCAGCAACAGCAGCAGCAGGCGCCGCCCTTAGACAGCTGCGAAGGCAGCAGCAGCCCGCAGCGGGGAAGTGACCCAGCCCTCCTGTCCTCCTCAGGAACTGCAAGCACGGGCTTCGCCAGCCACCACTGAGGCCACTGAGGCGAGCAGCAGCACCTGCGAGATGGAGGGTAACAGTGCGCACTTTCCCTTTCTTTTTGCAACCCTGGATGAGCCGAGGAGGCCAGGGAAGAAAGCCCTGGGGCCCATTTTCCCTTCCGGGCAGCATTGCTCCGAGATTAGTTTTGTGCCTCCACTGCCCAGTCTTTATCGATTTTCCCCTTTCTGTCTTTGCGAGTGGGGGAGGCGGTGGAGACTGAGCCCAAAGGCACAGATTTTTCCTGCCTTTGATAGGAGCAAGGGGTGGGGGGGTGCGAGGAACCAGTCAGAAGATTTCTTTCTTTCTTTCTTTCTTTCTTTTCTTTCTTTCTTTCTTTCTTTCTTTCTTTCTTTCTTTCTTTCTTTCTTTCTTTCTTTCTTTCTTTCTTTCTTTCTTTCTTTCTTTCTTTCTTTCTTTCTTTCTTTCTTTCTTTCTTTCTTTCTTTCTTTTTTCTCTCTCTCTCTCTTTCTCTCTTCTCTTTTCTTCTCTCTTTTCACTCTTCCTTTTTCTTCTTTCTTTCCTTCTCTCTTCCTCTTTCTTTCTCTTCTTTTTTGTTTCTTCCTCTTCCTCTTTCTTCTTTCTTTTTTCTCTCACTTCATTTTCTCTTGCCCTCTTTCTCTCCCTTTTTAATCTTTTTCATTTTTCTTCTTTTCTTCCTCCCTCCCTCCCTCCCTCCCTCCTTCATTCATTCATTCTTCCTTCACCTCTGTCTCTGTCTTTTTCTGTTCCTTTTTGTCTTTCTCTCTCTCTTTCTGTCTCTCTGTGTCTGTCTCTCTGCCTCACTCTGCCGGTCTCTCTGTCTCTTTCTCTTCCTCTGTCTGTCTCTGAATCTATCTCTGTATTTATCTGTCTGCCTCTGTCTGTCTATATGTCTCTCTGTGTCTGTCTCTGTGTCTGTCTCTCTGTCTCTCTTTCTGTGACTCTGTCTCTGTCTCCCTCATTGAAGAAAGCAGCTTGTCATTGTGGGGCACAGTCTCCTATCGGGGCTGCTGGTATAAATGACTTAGCGACCCTCCGAAGGCAATTTGATCAAATCAGGGTGAAGTCAGCCAGAGAAGGCCAGACTTTGCAAATTGGCCAAAGATGCTTGAAGTTCGGAAAGTGGGAGAGGAGGGTGAAGAAGGGGGCAGGAAGGAGAGGGAGGAACTCGGCAAAAGGGGGAAAACTGCGGGGCAGAGTGGTGGCAAGTTTTCCCTTGGTGCTTTTCAGCTCTTTCTGCCGGCCTAGCTTGAAGAGCTGGTCCCCGAGCTTGTTGTTGTGACTTGGGGCTCTCGGCTGAGGCTCCTTTACAGAGGAGCGTTCCTCTAGGAATAAACTTGCCTTTGTATCAGAGCGAGGCGCATCTCCCACCGCACTGAGAATTTCCTAATGAGTCCTTGTTCACCGGAAGCCCCGGAGAGCTTTGGGTAACAAGGGAGGTTTGTCTCTGCTCATTAGCGGCCGGTCTGCAAATCATGGCTTCTGCTTGAGAGTGGGAACTTTAAAACAAAGACACAATGGCCTGCTGATATTCAAGCAAAGTCTCTGGATTTGGCCAGCTCTCTCTTTTTACACTTTCAAGGGCTCTGCTAAAGAACCGCTGGCACTTATTGATTTGGGGGAGTTCAGATGTACAATTTCTCTGGGAAAGGAAATACTAACTAGGGAACGACATGGTTTTTGGCATGGGATCTGAAAGAAATGGGTCAAAATCTACTGGAGGTAAGAGCACGTCACTAAATTTCTCTTAACCTCAGTTTCCTCAATTGTAAAATAGGTTTAAGAACAGCATTCTTTTCCTAGGCTCTTCATTTAAAAGAAGGACCCCTGGAATAAAGTGCTTTGCCAACCCGAATGCCCCTTATAATGATTGGCAGTTACTTTTATTACCAGTGCAAATATGCACCTGCTCAGTAACTTGAAGAGATTCCTGGACCTCTGAGCCTTGAAAGGACTTGCACAGGCCCACCCAAGCACTATACTCCAAAGGTAGAACCTGAACCCAGAACTTCTTGACTATTGGGCTAATTCTATCTACAATACTAATCTGCCTCCCAGTACTTCCCATTTATGCATTGGTTCCAAGTATGTAAATTGCCTCACTGGTATGAGCTCACTGGCACTTAATAAGGAAATTCTCAGATCAAGTCTCTAAGTTTTATCCTAACTTTACAGATGAAAAAAATTGAGACTCCTTGTGATTAGGTGACTTATTCAATGCCTGTCAGAGATAAGATCTGACCTTTCTCTCCAAGTCTAGCATGCTGTCTAATTGTTTGAGTAGCTATTTAATTTTTGGTCATGTTTTATGGTGGTAGATAAAGTGGGGCAAGGGAAGGGATGGAGCTTGATGACTTTGTAGTCATGGTGACCAACTGAAACCCAATAACACATGTGAAAAATCGACAGCTCGAACTTCTCAGACAGAACTCTTGCAAGAGCTTAATGTTTGTTTCCAAGCTCAGGATCTAATTTGGAACTTCTCAGAGTAACACGGAACCCATGCCATATCTACCCTGGTTGTTTCCTACAAGGGCCCTCATCCAAGTGAAACTGGCAAGCGGGCTTGCTAGCCATCAGAGACGCTTCCCTCTTCTCATTTGTCATTCAAATCGCTTTTGGTGCAACTTCCTTTGATTGAAATGTCCCTACCTTTCTGACAATCCATGTAGAGTTGAGAGATGGGTGCCTGAGGCTGAACCAGTTTTAGTCTCTTCCAAAGAATGTGAGTTTATCTACATCATCTGACTCATTTTGATCCCATTTGGAGTTTTCTTGGCAAAGGTACTGGAGTAGCTTCTTCTCTCTCATTTTACAGATGAGGAAACTGAGTTGAATAATATTAAATAACTTGCTCAGAATCAGATCAAACAGCTAGTAGATGTCTGAGACCAGATTTGAACTCAGGAAGATGAATCTTACTGACTCCTTAGCCAATATTCTATCCCCTGAGCCTCTTAACTGCCCAGGCTTTGCCCATAATTCGGATGGAAAATGAAAAGGTCATTTGGGCATTTGCTCAGATCATAATTCTAAGTCCAGAGGAGGCCTTCCATCCAGTGCTCTTTATTTAACAGATAAAGAAACTGGGGCTCCAACAGGGGAAGCAACTTATTTGAGGAAACACATGGGTAGTAAGTCACCATTTGGGGATCTTAATGGAAGTTCTCTCACCTAAAGCCAGGAAGGGAAGTTCTCTCACTCTAAATTCAGTGAACTTTCTGTTGAATCCCATTGCATTTCCAATCAGCTCAGAAATTGTCACCAACATTTCTGTGAAAACCCATCAGCCACTTCTATTAGCTTCATGATTGGTCTATAATTACAGGATTATTTCCTTGCTCAGTAGATGACTGAAAGCCCAGGTGCCTTTAAGAGCAGAGATATATGAGGATCTGCATCCTGAATAGGACTGAAATTGATGATGGGAGAGCAGACCAGACCCGGATTGATGGCTGTTATGTCCAAGAGGCATTTAATATGTGATGGTCCAGGTTTGATTACAACTAAAAGGAAAGGAAAATACTGCCTTTTTTTTTTTTTTTTTTTTTTTTGAAAAGCACATTCCAACTGTGCAGGGTACAGGCACATTTCCTCCAAAGCCTCAGTAGTTTTCCAGATACATTTGGCAAGGTAGTGCAATCTGAAATTTGATAAGTGTGTTAAATGATCTGTCTTACTTGATCATGCCATCTTCTTGAATATCAATGACATGCCTATAAATTATGTAAGATTATAATAGATAGGGGTTCCCATTGCACACTGACTTAATTTTCCTGCCTTTAATGGCTGGTACGGACTTTTAGACTCAGCTTTGTCTCTGTCTACCGACGTGAAGTGGAATTCAAGCTGAAGCATTTAAGTATATAATCAAGGCAAAAAAAAAGTCCATTTATGTTAAAGAAGATGAAGTATTCTCTTGAATCTGAATTATTGATTCATTCATCAGGTGTTTATTAAGCAGCGACCATGCGTCAGATTCTTGTGCTAGGGGATGAAAGCTACAAAGGACAAAAAATAATTAAGTCAGTCCCTGCCCCTAGTGAGCTTATATATTCTATTGGGAAAAAAAAAAAACAACAACATGATGAATACAAAATGGGTAAGACAAAATATACAAAAGTAATAGAAGATTAAAAGGATTTATTAAATGATGATTATATGTACCAAGCACTATGCTAAGTTCTGGGTATAAAAAAATTAGAACAGGGAAGGCGGTCTCTGCCTTTTGGGAGCTTACATTCTTACAGGAGGAGATAGCACCTAAGGGAAGATATGGCTAAAGAGGGTTATTCTGGTTGTGAAAGTTGGAAGGAAGAACAGTCGTACCATAGGGAAGTAATATGACACCCCTTGGACAGTATGATTTTCATTATAGCTTCAACACTGGGCAGGAAATGGAAGATTGAGAGAGCAGAGACATGTAGATGGTACAAGGCAGCTGATAGGGTTGTGGTCAGTGATAATGGGAGGATTGGTATGGTTTAACCATGACCCATAGCTAGCAAATTTTAATATTGCAGGAAGCTTTGAGGTGTGCAAGAAGTCATTGCTAACTAAAGGGATGAGGACTTGATCAGAGTTGACTCTTGGGCTGAACCTTGAGAGAAACTAGGGGTGCCACGAGAAGCCACATGTTATTTTTCTGCTCATCTTGAATCCAGGCTCACCTTTCACATTTTCACCTTGTTGAGCAAGGTTTCTGTTTAGAATGTCTCAAATGGAATGACATTTCAGTGATGGAGATAGGAATGATTTACCTGGACATTCCGTGTTTTTTATATGACTTGTGTTATGTAACAACTTGCATCCTTACCTGAAAGCCCAAATCCCTGCGTTGCAAGATTTATCCTCCTGTGTATTGTTCCTCATTAAGAGAGAGGGGACTGTGAGCAGGACCTTCCCACTCTTATCTGTTGCCTTTGGAAAGAATATTGAAGAGGGAAGGAAAGGGAGGTAACTAGGGGAAAATGAAGGAGGCCTTGGTCTGATCCCCCTTGTGAGGCTCTTTTCTGGGTGGGGCAAGGTAGGAGGGAAGCTGGGATGGACAAGGTGCTCCATGGATGAAAATGACCTTTCCTGTTGGGCCAGCTCTTCCATGTTCCTCCAAAGCAAAGAGACATGTTTTACATCCTGGCATTTCCTACTAGTGGTAGGATTCTCCAGTATTTTTTTCCCTACTTGCTAAAGAGGAAAAAGGGTCTAGGTTTATGAAAGAGTGACTCTACCTTGTATAGACACCTTGGTATCTACAACTAATCACCATTTCAGTGGGAATATCTGTGAGATGACATAGACTCTTAGCATGGAAGGGGTCTTAAGAGGTCAATGTTTTTACTCCATGAAGAAATAGATTCTACAATATTGCTAACATTGTCATGCAGTATCTTCTTGAATATTTCTAGTTTTGGGAAACTCAGTACTTCAGAAGCAAGCTTATTTCATTTTGGGACAGTGCTAATGATGAGGAAATTCAAGTTCCTTTGTATTTGTGAATTGTAGGATCCTGGATGTAAAGCTGGAAGTCATCTTGGAGGTCATGTAGTTCAATGCTCCATTTTTTCCCATGAGAATACTGAGTTCTAGAAAAGTTAAGTAGCAAACCCAAAGTCCCAGAGGTGGGATTTGAACTTAGATCTTCTGACTTCTAAACCAGTCTCAATGTCCTATGTCATTGTTGATGAGAGACATGGGAGCGTGTGTATTCTGGAGGCCAATGTGGTCAGAAAGTCAGGTCTTGTAATCCTGGGGCTTGGTTAATAAAGCATTGCTACTTATACCAAGTTTCCCAAAGAAAATGTGCAAGAAAATATAATTAATGTTAAACTTGTATTGTGAGAAACTGAATATTTATTTGTGTAGTAGAGTGGAAAGATTGCTGGTTTGGAATCTTAGGATTTGGGTTTTAGCCCTGGCTTTGCCATTTAATATGTGACAAGGGGCAAATCACTTGACTCTCAGTAATATGAATGAATTGGACCAGACAGTGTCTTGGGTCTCTTTCAACTTTGTATCTGGGATTTTGTATATCTAGTTCTTACTCTACCACTAACTTGCTTTGAGACTTTGGCCAAACCCCTTTAATTATCTCAGTTTCTTGATTTGTCAAATAAGGGACTCGCTTTCTGCTTTAATGTCCTATGACTTCCTTCATCTTCTGTAGTGGAAAGTAGCAGAGCTTCACTGGTCATTATTAGGAAGTTTCATTATCATGACATTGGCAAGATACCAGTTGCTAGGAATCTTTTGTGGAGACTTGGATGCCAGGGAACTGAATGTACAGAAGAAAAATCCAGAAAATTGGACTTTCTCCTTGACTTCCCTGGGTTTTAATGGGTCAGTTTTGTCTTGGTCTTGCTTGGTTCCAGGCATGTACAACACTTCCCAGACTTTTCCCAGCTATGTGACTAAATGAGTCCCTCCCCTTAGTTTTTTTAGCTCTCTTTTTTCCCCTATTAGAATGGGAGCTTTGAGGGCAGGGATAGCTTTGCTTCACACACACACACACACACACACACACACACACACACACTGCCTGATACTTAAGAGATTCTGAATTTAAATGTTGTAGTTAGCTAACTATTAATCTTAAGAACTTTTCCTTTTCATTCCATTCACTGTCTACCTGTTTGAAAAATATTTTTAAGTCAAAAAATTGAGAAGAATATTCAAATTCTAGGTCATAATAGCAATAACTAATGGTCAATGGTCAATCAGCAAACATTTATTTAGCACTAATATATGGTCAGACAGCAAGCTTTTATGGAGCACTAATATTTGATCAGTCAACAAGCATTTATTAAGCACTAACATTTAGCCAGTTAGCAAGCTTTTATTAAGCACTTACTATGAGTGAGTCGGTTCTAAGAGTTGAAGATACAAAAAGGCAAAAATATGATTATCTTGTATTAAAGGCATTGTATTTTACTGGGAAAGAAAATGTGTAAATAACCATATATCCATAAAATATAGACAGAGTATGTGGAAGGTTCATCTTAGGGAGAAGGAGGTGATGGTGGAATGGAGGGTGAAAGGGGAGAACAGAAAAAGCCTCCCGTGAAGGGTGGGATCTGATGGAATCTAAGGAAACTACATGTAGGGAGTTAAGAGGGAAAACATTTCTGACTCAGGGGAACAGCTGGGATAAGGGTGCTGAAGCAAAAAATGTGTCTAATGGGAGCCATAGCAAAGAGGCTGATGTAGTTGGATTGTACAGGGAGAATGGAGAAGGGAATGAAAGGTAACAAGACCAGGAAGGTAGGAAAAAAACAAGTTGTGAAGAACTCTAAAAAACAAATGGAAGATTTGCTCTTTTGATTTTGGAGATAATAGGGAGCTACTGCAGTTTGTTGAATAGTGGGAAATACGGTGGTCAGACCTGTACTTTAGGAAAGTCTCTTTGATAACTATATTTTAAAAACTCTAAATCACTCATTTCTCACAACAGCTTTATGAAGTCAATTTTATAGGTATTAAAATCCCCATTTTATGGTTGAGCAAACTGAGGCTAAGAGCTGACTTGACTAATTCAAGGTCACTCAGTAAGAGTTGAAAGGAACTCCAGAGCTTCTTGAAAGCCTGGCCTCTACCACACTGCCTCTCTGGAAGGACTTGGTATACAGATGTGGTAACTCTTGGCTATTAAGGGAACCCAAAGAGGTCAGACAATCATCTTATCCCTCCAAATACATGGAATCTCTAGTCTATAAAAATAACATATAAGGGAAGCTAGGTGGCACAGTGGATAGAGCATTAGCCCTGAAGTCAGGAGGATCGGAATTTAAATCTGGTCTCAGACACTTGACATTTCCTAGCTATGTGACCCTGGGCAAGTCATTTAACCCCAATTGCCTCAGTGGAAAAAAAAAGATAACTTATTAAATCCCTGCCAACTTGGAAATTCTATAAAAAGATGTAGTGTGATGATAGGAGATCATGAAAACCGGAGGATTTCCGATGAGGGATATTTCCATTCCCTCAAAACTAGAGCAAATGATTGAAAATGAAATTGATTGTGGTATGAAAGCCATAACCAGAGGCTTAAGAGATAACCAAAGTTCAGAATCTGTGAGGGAGTGCGAATGGACCTCAGAGGCCATCATATCTGACAAGTGATCAACCAGCTTTTGTTCCCGAACCTTCAGAAGTGGGAAACCTCCCAAGGCAGCCAATTCCATTTCCAGCCAGCTTTCATCGGTAGGAAGGTTTTATCGATAGTAAGATAAGATTCGACTCCTCAAACTGTCCTCTGGGGTCAACAGAACAAATCTCCCTTCTTCTATGTGACATGTCTTAAAAATACTGGAGGGCAGGGATCTCCCCTCCTCTCCCAAGCTTCCTTTTTTTCCAGTGTAAACATCTGCCGCAGTATTTTTTCATTCAACCCTTATATGCCATGAACTAGAGACCCTTTACCCTTCTATCCTATTTATTCTAACTTGATTTTTTTTACTTAACCTTATTTTATTTTTTCCAATCACATGTAACGAGTTTTCAACATACATCTTTGTAAGATTTTGAGTTCCAGATTTTTCTCTCTCCCTCTTCCCCCTCCAAGATAGTAAATAATGGGATATAGGTAGTACATGAACAACCATGTTAAACATTTTTCCACATTGGTCATGTGCTTTGGAAGTTAATTTTTAATTCAAATACAAGTCTATCATGACAACGATGATGATGATAAGTTAGCATTTACATAATGCTTTAAGGTTTACAAAGTGCTTTATGAACGTTGCCTCATTTTATGTCCATAGCAACTCTAGGAAGCAGTGGCTATTATTATTTGAATTCTGTAGATGAGAAAATGTCTTATTAGAGTTGGCACAATCTCTCAGATTCAACACAATCTCAGCAGATCTTTTTGAATTTTCACTCTCAGGGCAATTAAGTAGTATAGTTGGATAGAGCACTTGCCCTGGAGTCTCAGACACTTACTTACAACTTTTGTGACTGTAGGAAACTCACAATCTTGATTGGCAAGAGAGAGAAAGAGAAAGAGAGGCAGAGAGACTAAGAGACAGAGACATAGACAGAGAGAGAAAGAGAGACACAGAGAGAAACAGAGAGAGAGAGAGAGAGAGAGAGAGAGAGAGAGAGAGAGAAGAGAGAGAGAGAGAGAGAGACAAAGAGAGACAGAGACAGAGAGACACACACACATCTTGAGTGGATTTTGTAATCATGCCATTTCTGCCTTTATCCAAATCATTGATAAAAATGTTAAACAACTCAGAGTCTAGATGGATTGCTCCCTTGGAGCCTTCATTCTAAGCTGACATCGAATGATAAATGACCAGTCTTTGGCTATGGTCATCCAACCATTTCCAACTGAACTCTAGCTTATCTTTCCATTTTTACACAATGGACCCATGAGAGAGTTGGTCAAATGTTGGCTAAAACCAAGGTGAACTATATCTACAGAAGTCTTCTGAGTTTCTAGTCTAGTAACCCTTTAAAAATGAAATAAACTTAATTGAGCATGATCTCTTCTTAATGAACATTGAATATTCCAAGAGTGAGAGAGATGGGGGCAGAGGTTGTTCTAGTTGGGGAAGATTTCATGGAGGACATGTGAATGATTAGACAGCTATTAACCCTAAGGGATAGCCTGGAGTTCCTAAAGTTGCTTTGTTTTTTATTTAATAGTTTTATAACTATATTTCAATATAATTCATTTCCTAGGCAGTCTTATGTTTTATGCATTTTAAAATATCACTCTAGAAAAAAGATTATTTGCTTTGCCAGGCTGTTCAGGACATACAGAGAAAAGATTAATCCCTGCTTTATAAGAATATGCAGGCTGATTTCATCCTCACTTGCCCCAAACAGTGGTTCTTAAAGCTTTTTTTTTTCTTGTGGATCCTTTTTAACAAACTGGTGAAATCTATGAACTCTTTCTCTCAATAATGTTGTTCACAAACAGAAAATGCTAAGTCTCAGTTAGATGTTGGTGAAAAGAAAGATGTAATTTTTTTCCCACCCATGTTCACAGATGATGTGAAATTTATCTGCATAGACTTCTATGAACCACAAGTTAAAAATCCTGATCCCAAAAGCAGACCTTGTTAAATTTAGCAGCACCTAGACCCAGCTCAGGGCATGGATGAACCATGCAATGTCTTGGTAATGAATTTCTTGAGAATTAATTTCAACCAGAGATTCTGATATCTATCCTCTCCCCCAAGAAATGTCCTTTAATCTGTTTCTGAGTGTCTGGGAGAACAGAATTGTGTGATATTAAAAATAGGTTCCATTTTTAAAAATCTGATCTCAACAGTACCCAGCATTGTGTGCTCTTGGGAGGGTGGTTCCCAGTTTTTTCTACCATGTGGGAGAGATAGAACAAGATGATCAATAGTACTGAACTGGAAGACCCCAGAAAGACCTGAATTCACATCCCAAGTCATGTGATGTGACCCTGGACAAATCATGAGATCATGGATTAAAATGAGAAGGAATCTTAAAGCCACGTGTGCAACTGTCTCATTTTCTAGATGAGAAACATGTGGTACATTGAAGCTTCAAACCCAGATCCTCCCATGCCAAATGCAACATTTTTCCACCTTCAAGTCTCATTTCCCTCATCTATTAAATGGGGATAAAAAACAACACCCCCTCCTCCTAAGGCATTGTGAGAATCAAATGAAATAAAACATTGTGCAAATCTCAATGGGATATGTAAATGCCAGCCATTATTGCTGTAAAGGTCTCATTGTATTGTCAGGAGTGGATGCATTGTGACTGGGGTAAATTCCCCAAATCAGTGACGTCCCAGATCCATTGGAGTATTTCCATATTCATAATAAACTGAGTAATAAAAAGGAATTTTATTGATACCATATTTGTGATTTTAAAAAATAACTATTTTGGTTAAATTAAAATTTTTCTTTCTGAAATGTGCTATGTATTTGGTTACACCTCATTTTAAATAGTTTGTGAATATAATTTAACTTCTTAAATTGAATAATTTAAATTTAAATTTAAATAATTTAAATTGAATAACATACGGTCTTTATTATGAATATAAGTTCTGAGGATTTACAGTCAAGAAGAGCTATAGAAAACTCATGCTCAGAGGTTATTCTATTTCTTTTCTGGCAATTCTTGGGTATTTTAAGTGTTTCCTTTATCATCTGAAAGGGTCATCCTCCTCCATTGCCTCATAGTAGGCAGTTAAGCATTTATTAAGCACCTTGTCAGGCACTATGAACTAAAAAATTAGGAGTACAAAGAAAAGTACAAGACGGTTCCTGTCCTAGAAGTGCTCCAATCTAATGGGAGAGACACTGGGCAAACAACTACGTGCAGGCAAGCTATAGATAAGATTAATTAAGGATGGTTACCAGAGGAAGACACAAAAATGAAAAGGAATCAGGAAAAGGGTTTTGAAAGTCCTACTGTTGGAGAACAAGCTCTGGTTGGGCTGAAGGGCTTCAAGAAAAGACATGACCAGTGAGGAGCTCTTTTGTCTGTCTGAGGAACAATCCTGCCAACTCCAAAGAAGGCATTGCTGGGCTGGCCACTGTACCTGGTAAATCCTCAGGTTCAATCTCTGTATTGCACAGACCAGGAAAAATGACTTGTCCAAGACTGCACAGCTGAATCTACAATGTTATTGGACTATACTTTATTGGAAAATGTTCTAATGTTATCAGATTACAGGGAAACCCTACAAGATATTGAATTTTGCTCCCTCCCTCCATTCCTTCCTTCCTTCCTTCCTTCCTTCCTTCCTTCCTTCCTTCCTTCCTTCCTTCCTTTCTCCCTTTCTTCCTTCCTCCCTTCTTTCCTTCCTCTCTCCCTTCCTTCCTTCCTTTCTTCTTTTTTGTTTCTTACCTCTTTTTCTTTTTTTTTTTTCTTCCTTCCTTCCTCATTTCCTTCTTTCCTTTCTCTGGGCAGAGGTGCTGAAAGATTGTTCTGAAGAGTATTTAGGTGAAGATGGGGCATGAAAAGGGTGGAAAGGCTATAATGTAGCTTGATTTGGGTTTTCCATGTTTTGGGTTTTCCTTTTATTAAATGTAATGGGTACTCAGTGAATTTCAATGACTGCTTGTCTTTTCTTATTATTGTAACCAGTACACATTTTTTGATATAATAATGAAAAATTGCTGGACCAAGAGTCAAGACAATCCTAGGTATGAATCTCACTTCTGTAATTTGTTAATTGTATTATTATGAGGAAATCATTTAAGTTCTCTGAACCTCAATTTCCTCATTTAGTAAAAAAAAAGTAATACTAGCTGTTATTGGGAAGTTTAATGAATCTGAAGGAGAAATGAAAAAAATGCACCTCCCTTTCTTCTTTACAGAGATGGGGGACCATGGGTGTGGAACACTGCATGTGCAGCTGTACATGGATCATCTCTTGGTTCATTTGCTGAACTGTTTTTTTTTTCCTGTCCCCTTGAAGAGAAAACAAAGAAGAGTAGAGGAATATATTTGGAAAAGGAATTGGTCCAAAAGCTATCAATGCAAATTTTTGAAGTGATTTTATTTACACTGGGAGTAAATATGCTCCAAGGGGGCCTGGAAAGGTATATACATACCCTAGGTTGATTTATATTCCATTAGTTCTTTCTGCATTATTTTAGGTAATGTCAACGATTTCATTATTGTTATTGTTATCATTACCATTTTAAATAGTTCTCCAGGTACAAATAGAGAGGCTGGAATGGACAAAAAATGTTAATCAGTAATACACCAACTAAATAGCTGCCTACTTCTGTCTACCTGATTTACTAACATGCTGATGGTAGATTAAGTGATTGCCTGTTATTACAAAGAAGGCAATATTAACGTGATTTATCCTAATTAAGTGGTTGAGGATTTCTATTAGACAGACTTTGGTCTTGGAATCACAGAACGCTATAAGAAGAAATCCTGTATTCTAACCCCCCTTCACTCCCACTCACCCTCCCATTTTACTTAAATCTCAGGGACAGGGGGATGATTTACTCCAAATCCCCCAGAGAATCAATTGGGACTAGAGGCGCCTCTCCCGAGAACCACTTGGGCTCACCTCTAATTTGACTCTTCTTTCAACAGGGAAAGGTATTTAGACATATTCAAAGCATGAGCAGCCAGAGCAGCTGTAAGGTCAGGGAAACTGGTATTTACATTTCTTCTTTCACAACCTGGGGTTTCTTGATCTCCTGCTTAGAGAATTTAAGTTTTTCAGAAGTATGTTGGTGGAATACATTGTGGAGTGCTGAGCTATGTAAATGATTTGAGACAGCCGTGTGTCATTATGAAATATTAAAACCTATTTGGGTGATTTGGCTGCAGTATTGTTGGAGTGTAAATTATTTCTTGCTTTAATTTTTATGTCTCTTTAATTCATGACCTTTTCTTTCATTTGCTCCAGTTTTTTTCAATAAGTGATGATATTCCCACTTCAGTATTTTTCGATGCCATGTTTTTTGATCTTCTAATACTTTATATTGACTTCCAAAATCAATAGAGACATAGATAGTGTTTAGGATTTATGTTTTATCTGTTCACTTCCAATGTCTTAAATGGTTAAAATTCCACCAAGTTACATATCTTTACCCTGATTGGTTCTGCTGTAATAGTCTGTAATAATATTCTGCTGTAATAATAGTCTAACTATTAATCCAATTTTGCAAGAAACTGGGCTAGAGACAAGATCTTCATGTAAAATGGATTATTTCTGATATTTGGAAACATTTTTACTTTTCATATAGATGCCACTAGCTAAAAAACCAAAGAAAAAATTTAAAATAATAATAAAAAATCATTACCTTTTGTGAAGATAATATGGTTTGCAAAAACTTGAAATTCTGTTATATCAACCATAATTCTTTTGTTAAAATCTCTCCTCAGTCATTTCATTATAAGCCCTCTTTCCCTGAGTAGAACTCTTATTTGTTGCAAACAAAATTATTTAAGCCAAATGAACTTCACTCTGGAGCTTCCATGTCCTATGAAGAGGAGGGAGATATGATCTATCATCTCTATTACAGTAAAGATCAACTGAATTTATCTGCCTTTTAAGATCATTTTTATTTCTGTTTCTATAGTCATTATCTATATTGTCCTTTTAATTCTGTTTACTTCATCCTTCATCAGTTCAGACAACTCTTCCCGTGCTTTTCTTAATTTCTTATATCTGTCATTTCATACCGTGCAATAGTCCTTTAAATCAGAGATGTGGCACCCACTGCTCAACTGTCTCTTTAATGGAGGAGAAGGCACTTTTTTTCTGCCACAAAAAGTTCTACTGTGAATGTTTTGGTAGATGTGGAACCAAGAGCTAAAACTTGAAATAGCTGCTGACTAGAGCAATGTGCTGAAAGTTTTGAATGCAATTATTTGCTAATGAATAGATACTCCTTAAATTGATGCCAATTGTAACTCAGGCTAGGGGAGTCTTAACTTTGAGTTGCCATGGGAAAGTCCCACCCAAAGTACTTTCTTTCTTCTAATATCAATGTACCACTTGGCTATCTAATAGTAAATTCTGATTTTTGCTGCTTGAATGGTCCACCTTCTTTCCTGGATAAGTAAATCAATTTAATAGATAGGCTTTGAATGAAAAAGACCTGAATTCAAATCTTGCCTCAGACACATTTAATTGTTGTATAATCCTGGGCCCATAACTTAACCTTTTTCTATTTCAGTTTCTCTATCTGTAAAAAGAAAAAAAAATACTAATACCTCCCTGGCAGGATTGTCTTAAAGATTAAATGAGATACTCTGTAATTCTAAATCTAAATCTAATTTAAATCTAAAATCTATATGCATATAGATTCTAAATCTAATTTAAAATCAAAATCTAAAAGCTCTATATACATTCTGGCTATTATCATGAGATGTTTTATGTTGTTCATAATATATTTATATTAGACACAAATATATTTGTATTTGTGTGCATTTGTATATGTGATGTGTGTGTGCTTGTCTTTTATCCCTATATATTGTACTTGAGGAAGCATGAAACAATCAAATGAACACTGGATCTGGAGTTCAGAGAAAGCTGAATTTCGATTATACCTTTGATAATTATTGTGTGACTTTGGAAAAGTCATTTAAATTGGAGCCTAAGTTTCTTCATCTCTGAAAAAGAGAAAACAGTATCTGAAATACGTATCTTACAGGGTTGCTATTAGAATCAAGGGATATTATGTCTGCAAATTTCTTTTATAATCTTAAAATCCTATATAAATGTCAACTGCTCTTTATACTATGCTTTATGCTATTATACTGATTTATACTATATTCTTTATACGATTATATTACTTTATAGTATCAATGAGGAATGATTCCATGATTTCTCAAAAACTGTTTAACCAAACCAAAACAGATTGATGATACATCCTACAAATAGCAGGTATCTGTAAGATATATTTTTAAAAATATCAAACTCATAAATATTTGATTCACATTTTACATGTTTTTAGAATATGTCTATTATATAACTTAAAAGCCCACTATCAGGATCAAATTAGATTTTAAATACATTTAAATTTCATGAATTCCTAAAATACTCTAGTAGATGTTTTTCTCTTACTAGGTTAAAAAAATGAGTGTCAATGGGGTACTTAATTACAGTAAATCTCCTTTCTGAAATGTGCTGCCCAGAATGAAATACAACACTCTAGATGTGATATGACCACGGATGGTATCACTTTTTCTGATTCATGATATCATGACTTTTAATATTCATGCACGTTTGGTTTCCATACTATCTCAAACTCCAAATTGGTTAAATCTCTATGTTTTCACACTGAAACCAATATCTAGTCATGACTTCCCTATTGTTTACTTGCACCATTGATTTTTTGAGTCCTGAGTTAGCTCTTACATTAATTTCTTCCTTCTATCCTTCTAGAAAGCTGAAATCTTTTTACCTCCCAACTCAGTCATTGAACATACTAGTAATCTCTCCCCACTTGGTTTCTTCTGAAAATTGGATAATTAGAGTATCTAGGTCTTTGTACAAGTCATTGAAAAAAAATGTTGAATGGAAAAGGGCTAAGGATCAATCCTTGGGATATTCTACAGAAAACTCCCTGCAAGTGGACATCTGCGCAATGGTGAATCCAGTCATTGTACCCATTTTAAATCTAACTGTGTCATCATCCAAGCAACATCCTGTTCTTGGTCATAAGGGATAATGTTAGAGACTTAGTATATCTGGATTTCAGTGAATCATGATAGCTTTTTTACATTCTCTTGCTCTACCAGTCTCATAACCCTGTCAAAAAAGGAAATATGATTTGTCAATTTTTTATGTATATGTGGGAGACAACTTGTCTGAGTAGAATGATTAAGGCTGCATTTTGGCACTTATAGGTGGTAGGGAGGGGGCGTGGTATAATTAAAAAGTCCGTACACCTCTAAAATTAAAAATAAAATAATGCACCATCTGTGCTGGAGGTTGCCAACCCCGATGCTAACGTTTGCAGTTTTTTTTCAAAACGCCCAAATCATATTTTTCAGGAAATGAAAAAGTATTGACATAGATGCTCCCCCCTCTTTTGAAAAGGATCGGTGGGACATGCAAATTGCCCATCATTTCATAGCTTATATTTGAATTGCTAGATGAATGGTTACATTTACAAATTTTGAAGTTAACACGTGAATGATTTTGTTCTCAGTCTGTGCAGTACACTGCAATTAATAGATCATAGAAACTTAATTGTTTATTCCTTTAGGAGGCTAAAATTGCTTTCAAATAGTTCGGTGTGGTTTTGTAATTGATAAGGGACTCAGGAAACAATATTTGAAATGGAGAAATTTGAGTTCTATTTCTTGTTTTCCCTCGGCAGTACTGTAATGCTTTAGTGATCGGTAGTTCAGAGTTCTAGAAACCTGAAGCGTCTGGCAAAACAAACAAAAACCAAAAATTAACCCAATAGGGATAGACAACCCTCAAGAATAATACTCTGAAGGCATCAAAATAATTCCAGTGAGGAATAGGTCTAAACAGAACAATGAAAGACATACCAATCAACTCCAATTTTCAAAAGAAGATGGACAAAAGGACCAAGTAATAGATGAATGCAAATACTAGGATGGACTTTTAGGCATAATTTCAGGAGTGCCAAATCTCCAAATCAACTGAATTTATGGATGGCAACAACAAAACATGTTTATCCTTGTTATTTCTTTAATCACATTGAATACAAGGAGATCAAAAGAGAATTGGTTTTGTACAAAGGAAATGGGTAGATAATGGATTTCTGTGAGAAGACTTGCAGATTCACAAATCTACATCTACTCAGAAGGCTCTTTAGAAACCATCTAGTCCAGCTTCCTAATTTTATAGATGAAGCAACTGAATGACTTGTCCAAATCACTCAGGTTTGAATACCTCAATGTCTTCCATGCATTCAAGTCATGAGCTATATATTAGAGTTACTAAAGGAATTGGACAATGTCATTGATACCTTTTTATAAGAAAACTTGGAATCATTGCAAAAATTCAGAAAGATATTGTAGGACTGGAGAAAGAGAAATGTCATGGATTTTCAAAAAAAAAAGGAAAGAGTAAAATCAGTCTTCATGCTCAAGGCCAGTAACCTTTAGTTCTATTCTTGGCCAAATTCTAGATTTCTTTATTAGAGGGATGGTTTGTGTGCATTTATTTAGGGAAACAGTGATGATTAAAAAGCTAGTATGACTTCATCAAGATTAAAGACTAACATCAATTCCTTTTTTGGATAGGGTAACTCAACAAGGTCGATTGGGGGAATACTATGGATTGGGATGATCTCAACATTTTGTGGGGAGAGAGATACAGATTAAGAGAAGCAAGGCTGGAAAACAGTTCATCTAAATAGATTTGCATTTTTTAGTCTTGGTGAAAAATCTAATGTTCTCCTAGATTATATTAACAGAGGCAGAGTTTCAAAAATGAATGGATAATCCTATTGAGCTCTGCCTGGTTAACATCTCATCTGGGTAATGTCTTCTATTTGGGACCCCAGATTTAAGGAAGAATATTGGTAAGGTGGACCATATTAGAAGAATCTGACCAAAATGGGTTGTCTAGAATGTGTGTCATATGCGATCAGTTAAAAGGACAAGGAATATTTAGCCCCAAAGAAAACAAATCTTGGGGAATGGTGGTGGAGGGGAACATATATACAACAGCTTTCTTCAAGTCTATCAAGAACTGTTATATAGGACAGGAACTAGCCTTACTCTGCTTAGATTAGAGAGCAAAACGAGGTGGAAGTTACTGAGAGGCAGATTAAGTTTATCTTTAAATACTCTAAGCATTAGAATTATTCAAAAGTAGAATGGGCTCCTTGGAGAGATAGTGGCTTTCCCCACCATGAAGATCCACAAACAAAAATGGGTGAACACTTACCAGGGTTCTATTGAGAGAAATATTATCTTTTGAGAACTAGACTCTGGTTCTTCAACAGCTAGCAATAATGAGAATAGCTGAGATGACCTAAGCAGAAGACTGTCTCTGTAACCCCAACCTAGCACAGGATCCTGCACTTAGTGGATACTTTCAAAATGCTTGATATTAGGTTCCAAGCTTATTTTCATTTATAGTAATCAGAGGATACCCCAATCTCTGGCCAGTTGAAAAGGCAGAAAGAAGCCTTCTCAACTGCTGGCCTTTTTTCTGGGGGCACCACTTGGCTTTAGTCTTACAGACTAAATATTTGTGGGTTTTGCCCAACATCTGTGGGCAGGGGAGATGGATCATAGATAATGAAACATACCAGAAACCTCTGAAATTTCTGAACAACTGAATGACTTTTTCAAGGACCTTCTTTCTGAAATCAATCAGTTTCCTGATGAGGCTGATGAGATCAGCCTATTTTGAGAGTGCTCACCAAATTGTACTTTAGCAGGTGCTTCTGAATCAAGGACAAGCTTGGGTAAATTCGACTGCTATGTGTGCTAGTTCAGTAGGCTCCTACATAATTCTGTCCAATTCCATGATGATTTCATAAGCATTAAAGTCTACTTGTGCCAAACTTTATAGGGAAACATGGGATCGATCATACATTATAGGATTCTGAAATTTTGCTTCCAACAGGATACAAAAAACTTCTAACTAGTCAGAAAATGAATGACTGAAATAGCATTTATCAATTACTTATTTTGTGTCAAACTCTGTACTGATGCTTTACAATTTGATACTCTTAATCACTCTGGAAGGTAAGTGCTATTGTTATCATACCTATTGAAGAAACTGAGGCAAGCATAGTTTAAGTGATTTGCTCAGGGTCAAATAAGCTTGTGTCTGAGAGTAGATTTGAACTCAGATCTTCCTCACTCCAGATCTGACACTCTATCCACTGTGCCACCTAGCTACACCCTAGTAGAGTTAACATTCTGTTAGACCAACCCTTCGGAGATTGGCGAATTTGCATCATCATTCCAAAAGACTTCCCCTGCTTCCCCCCATTTCCCCCAGAAGTCATTCATTTACCTGTTAGTTATGGAACACAAGAATTAATATAGATGAATTATGATCTCCTCCTATTGGAATATAAGTTCCTTGAGAAAGGGACAGTCTTTGCTTTTCTATTTATATGGAAAGTCCTTAGAGCACTGCTTGGCTCAGAACAAGTGCTTAATAAATGCTTTTTTCATTCATTTGTTTGCTCATTCCTTTATTTTCTAGCATTTTTTGGTATCCTTGGTGAGACATTATGTCAGAAGCTCATCTGCTAGCAAAGCTGATCTATGTGTGAGGAAACAATTCACAGACCCTCAGAGGCAGAAGTAAGCTCTGAGCCTGGGAGCAGCGGGGACAGTATTAGATTCCAGCTGTTATCCCTACAGGACTCGTCTCTATACCAAACCTCCCAAATCTTCTCCCAGTCTTTGCCAGAAGAACTCTAGTGAGGGGCAACTCACTATTTCTCAAGGAAGCCTATTGCACTTCAAGATAACTCTTATTGTTAGAAAATCTAGCCTAAATCTGTCTCATTTTAACTTCCATCCATTCTTGCTTCTACCCCTGGGGCCAAACAGAATAAAAATAATCCTTCCTCTATGTGCCAGCCCTTCAGATACTTGTTCTTACTTCAGGGATTCTTAACCTGGGTTCCAAGAACATATATATGTGTGTGTGTGTGTGTGTGTGTGTGTGTGTGTGTGTATGTATATATATATATATATATATATATAGAGAGAGAGAGAGAGAGAGAGAGAGAGAGAGAGAGAGTGTGTGTGCTAAGCTTGGAGTCAGTAGAGAGCTGAATTCAAATTTGACTTCAGACACTTACCAGCTGTGTGACTCAACCTCTCTCTACCTCAAAATCATCATTTGAAAAATGGGGATAATAATACTACCTAGTCCCCATGCTCCATGTTGTGGAGATCAAATGAGCTAATATTTGTAAAATACTTAACACAATGCCTGGCACATTGTAGATAATATATAAATGAGAAGTTATTATAATTCTCCTATAGTTCTACATATTTTATTTTATGAATTTAAAAAAAATATGATTCTAAGAAGGCTTCTGTAAGCTTCATCAGACCATCAAAGTGGTTCATGACACAAAAAAGGTTCAGAGCCCTCCCCCGCCCTCCGCTTCATCCTTACTCCAAATTCATCATCCTAAATTCTTTCCATTTTATTGATCACTCTAAAAAAGCAGTTTTATTTCAATACTTCAAAGGTCTCTGATTTCCTTAGTATGAACACCTCTGAGAAAATAATGATAATCATAAGAGTGACTACTGATAGTTATGTCATAGTTTTAAAGTACTTACTGAACAGCTCATTTGGGCTTCCTAGAATGTGGGTTTATTAAGTATTATCATTCTCAACTCACAGTTAAGAAAAAGAGTAAAAACATTAGATGTCCCACCCAATTTCCAAGGTGGGACTTCAACCCAATTCTTCCCAATTCCAAGCCTAACACTCTATCCACTGTGCCATTATCCTGATTTTTCCACATCCCTACTAGAAAAGTTCAGGGAGTGCTCTCTCAGAGTTAGAATGGCTCAGAAATCTTCCCTACAGCCAATCAACCATCAAGCATTAATATGTGTCTGTCCTGCATTGGGTCCCATAGTAGGCATTAGTAACTAATAATATAGTAATGCTATATACAAGTGTGATAGTTCCTGCAGTAGAGGGGCACATCTTTTCCTTCTACTAAAGGGGGGATGATAAATCTAGAGACAAGTATATACAAGATCTACAAAACAATTAAACAGTGTTTGGTGTGGGCACTAATATCAGGGGAAATCAACAATACCCTTTAAGTGATGGGATTCTTGGCTTGGCTAATCTGGTCCTCAGATAATAGAATGAGCATCCATCACTGGTCTTGTACTTGAAACAGTTCTTGCTTGGGAAAAAAAATACTACTGGAATTTACATTGCCTCGGCATAGCTTTTGGGAATCTGAGATCGGGTCCACATCAGAATAAACCACCGGAACAAGTTTTGGAAGCAGCATAATTAGTGATTTTGAATTTGCAATTGGGATATTGGGGATGAGGGTATAGAACAAACAAGCAGGTTCTGAAACACTGCTTGTACATCTCCGAAGAGGAGAAACAAATGCAGAATGATAATTGTTAACTAAAAGGGTCAAATCAATTGCCCTCTTATTTTCTGCCATGTTATTTATTATTCTAGATTTAATTATTTATTCTATATTCTTTCCCCTGTGAAAGCTGAAGGCATTGTTTCATTATTCACTTATATAGATGCTTTTTCACCTCCCCTAGACCCAGGGATACTAATGTTTTCTCTCTTTTGCTTATTTTCCTCTGCTTTTCCTGTACATTGGCCAGCTGAGGTCTCCCAGAGGAAAGAGTAACCATTACAACTCAGTATTCTCAGGGTTTTAGGGGCAACCCATGTAGGTGACTTTCCTTACCAAAACTGTAGCTAGGAGCTCCCACGGATGTATTTCACACGAACAAATCAACCACTAAAACTCAATTAACCTTAACCAAAATATTCTATGAAAATGCAAAGTGAATTATATATTATTCTACCAAGAAATCATGATTCACTCTCCCATCCATGTACCCATGGGGAAAGTGGGTACACATGTAAAGTCCTATAATAACATGTGTCTAAGTAAAGGTATAAGGTCAGAGCAACTCCACTTTGGAACTGTAGACTTTAATATCATTCTTCCTCTCCCAGGAACCATCTGTTAAAGCTCCATGTTGAGTATATTATTTGTGATCACTGTGAACAAATGCTTCCATTGCTAAGCTGAACTGCTCCTGCTCTGCTGGACAAACACTTCCCCGGATGCGGCATCTTAGCTTATGAACCTATCTTTATTTGATTTTCTGATGTTTCACTTTTTAAGCTGTTCCTCTACTCAAGTGGTTTTGCCCCATGCTAGCAGCTGTAGCAGCTATCACTTTTCGATTCAGCCTTAATGATGCTTTCAGATGAAGTCAGGGTATGCATTTTAAGGAAAAACAGTGACCTTTACTGGAAGTTTGGTGAAACTCTCTGCAGCACTCCTTCATTATGGAATTCATCTTCTTTTGTCTCTCAGCCAGAGCAGGTGAGAAGACAGACAAATATCTACCTTTGTTTGTCTTTCTGTCTGTCACTCTCCTCATCTTCCTTCTCAGTACAGGGTAGTAGGAGAGAGAGTGCAACTTTTCTTTGATACAGCTCTATGGCTTATTCTCTTACCTCTACCTCTCTCATTTTCTGATTCATCTACTGAGTCTCTCTTTGAGAAACATCCCATTTTCTTATAATTATATGCACTGTCATCGATGGAGAATTGATAGACACACAAAAGAAGCACTTAAGATGAGAAGGTTTGGATTGGTCACTTCATCTCTGTCTGCCTCATCCTTGGATGTCCTGATTTCAAGGAATGGTTCCTCGCTGGGCCAGCTGTAAGAGAATGAATTTTCTAGCCACACCATCTCTTGAGGATTGTAAGTTATAGGCATCAGAAGGCTGTCAACCATAGGATGCTCTATTCAAGGATATAAGGGAGCTTCGAAGTCATCAAATCCAAGTACTATGTTTTACAACGGAGGAAATAGGTTCAGAACACTTAGGTGACTTGCCTAATGTCACACAGCTGACAGAGAAAAGATTCAAAACTAGTCTTCTTGACTTCAGCTCCAGCAATCTACATCTATAGAGGGAATCTCTCCATTAATGACATCTTAAGATTTTTGAAATGTTGAAGTGGCTTATTTCTGTAGAGACTGAAATTTTCTCCCATTTCCTTAGTTCTTCTCTTTAACATCATTTTAAGAGCTACTTAATGGGGAGTGGTTCTTGTCTTATTCCTAGATTTTCCTCCACTAACTCATCTCTTTCTCCTCCCATCAGGCTGCCCCTCTCCATCTCCCTTGGCCCTATTATTCTCCCTAGGACCAAGAACCATTTTTGTCTCTCCTGCCCTCCCCTTCCCCACTTACTGATTAACCCTTACTGATTTACTATAGTTTTTTCCAACTTGCCTAAGGCACAATTCATCATAGAAAGATATATGATAAATAACATCCTGACCTGACTGGACCATCACGATGAATACAAGGGATGCAATATTTCACATGAGGCACATCTACAAGTGAATTTATGCATCAATATAGAATAGGCTCCCAACTGTGTAAAAGCATCATTTAGTTCACATGCTGCTCAATATTATTGACCTAACTGCTTGACCTCATAGTCCTGAAAACGCTTTGGGTGTTTCCTGAAATCAATGCTTTGGAGACTGAATATTTTACTTCTCTACTATTCTAAGTGTAAGTAGGTTTAGGACATGTGGAGTTTCATGTTTCTGTTATCATTCCATCCAGATTTTTGGAAATGTTGTTGTCTATATATTCAGATACCAAATCCTGTTACTAAGGAAAAATAAATCATAATGATGTTAGTCCAAATTTGCATCTGGTTATAAGATTTGCAAAATTCTTTAAAATACATCATCTCATTTGATCTTTACAATAAATCTCTAAAGTAGTTGTTAATCCATTTTACAGCTGAGGAAACTGAGTCTGAAAGAAGTTGTCTAGGGTCACACAACTAGTCCACACATCCAAAGCTGGATTCAAATTCAGTTGTATTGTATGGCTCCGATGCTCATTCATTATATTATTTAACTTTTCTCAAAGGATTGTGTGTGTTTTTGTCTGTATGTGTGTGTCTCTGTGTGTTTAATGATAATATCTTCTATGGACAAAATCCAAATTCCCTGAAAAATCAGCAGATTTTCTTTTTACATTTGCCTAAATAGACCTGGCTCTGGAGAGGCAACCCCACAGTACTTAGGGGAGACCTATTCAAATGTGGGGCCCTTTCCTCTACTAGTTGAGTCCCAGAGCTGCTGGAGCACTTGACCTTAATGCATTTTAAATCCATCATTAAAAAAACCAAAGCTAATTTAACTTTAACAAGAAATGAGATTATAGGAATTCAGTTTGGGGGAGCTATTGACAACTCACCTTTCACATTCTTATGCAAACCGCATCCTTTGCACAAGATTCCATCTTTCTCAAGTGGCAAAAAGTAGTAAATCTTCCCATGACATTTTTATCTGCTCATGGATGCTGTTTGAGTGTGCTGGCAATAAGATTATTTTTCTGAAGGGGTAAGGGAAAGCTGGAGAATTGTATCTAAGCATTTTCCTTTGAAGAGATGGGCATTGGTTTACTTTACACAGTGTCTAGAACACGGATGTCTAATAAATGTTAATGCTATTAATATGAAAAAAAGGAAATGTTTGTAATAGTTTAAGATAGATTTAGATTTTTTTTCCTTAAAAAATCAATCACTACATCTCTTTTCTTCTCTGGTCTGCTCTATTCTGTTCTTGTTCTATTCTATTCCATTCCACAAATATTTATCAAGCACTTACAATATGCTAGGCACTGGAAATGATTTTCTTCGATGGCAGGTGCTTAACTTTACACAATGAAATTAATGTATGTGATTATAAAGAAGAACTAGGTCATGGAAAAAAGAATAAGACCAACACAAAGCCTGTAAGGTAAATATCAATCTAATCTCCAAATTAAATGGCAGAATCATTTTTGTTGAAGGCTATTTCCCCTCTGTTCGGTAATCTTCAATCGCTGATTTAGATTACACCATTGTTGGTGTTCTCACATTTAACTGCTTTAAAACAAGAGCCATTTGTGTAAAACTGCTTGGTCTTTATTCATTCTTACTCCTGTCCCTCTTGCTTTGTGACTGGCTTAAAGGTCAGGCTTGAAATGGTTAAGAATAAGGTGATTTATGACCTCACCTCCTTACATTCCACCCCTAAGAAAATGAGGGGGGGTCTGGAGTGGGGAGACTGTGCCTAGAATATGAAGGCTCATTTTAAATGTCTACTTGGGTTGTCAGGTGAAAAGAGTCCTGGCATTCTCTGATATTGATCTCTTTAGCTCAAGAATGATTTATGAAAAGGAAAAGTAGAATTCTCTTAAAAAATGTTACTTGATTGAGTATGGATATGGAGAAGAAGGCAAGTGTATATGTGTCTTTGAAAGTGTGTGTATGTGTGCGTGCAGAGAGTGGGGAGATACACTGGGCTCCCCAAATTTTTAGAAAGAGAGGGGCACAAAATAGATGAAATGCTGTAGCTGCTATATGGAACTTAGAATATTGTCAAAGCAAAATAGTCAAACAGATATGTATACGTGGGTTGCATATCTCTGCTTTGAGCTGGTATGAGTTCTTATTCTATTTTAACAAATTGGACCTTATCCTGGTACATCAGTCCTGCATACCACTTAGCCACGTCTCCCATAGAAGGTCCATTCAAAATGCTGAGATATTCCCATAGACCTCTTGACATTTTGAGGGTCCCATGGAGCATATGTGTGGTCCATAGGTTGTTCTTCTTCCCCTGTCCTAATGTGACAGATCTATCTTTTTTTTTGCTCTGATGTCATCCTTCATGGCATGTGGTCTTTGTAATTCTTGGTTGCTGATATGCAATATCCTGGCTGTGCTCTCTACCTTCATTGAGGTGTCCTTCAAATATGATTTCCCATACCTTATGGCTTTAGGTGACTAGTTGCTAAATAGCACCACCATCTATCAACCTGTCGTATGGAGGTCACATGCTGCAATGATACTGTGTGTGAATGTGTTCTAGATAAATATATATGTATATATGTAGTTCAGCAATTTAAGGAAAAAAATCAACATCTCTGGTTGCTTTCACTTGATATTTTTGCCTACCTGTATGCAAAGGTCCCTTTTCTAGTTCTGATTCTCTAGCCTATCTTAAGGATATGGAATAAGAGCATCATCAGGAATAATATCACATAGTCCTTGGGGGAAATACTACAAGAAGAATTCAAATGTCTCTACTCAGATTCTTTTATTTGTGAGCAAAATTCAATCAGACTCCAAGGTAAATAGCCTCTAAGATGTTGTAATGATACTGCAGTTATTAAGCACCTACTATATATTTCAGGCACAGTTAAGTGCTGGAAATACAAGAGAAGATAAAAAATAATTCCTGATCTTAAGGAAACAATGTAATGGAGCCCATGATTTAGAATATGGATCAGAATTAAGAAAGTCTTAGAAAAATGGCATTATTTTACAATAAAAATTCAATTAGCAATTTGATTAAATCTAACAAATTCTTATCAACATACATAGTGTCTAGCCCCAAGGAGATTTCAATCTAGCAAAGGAATAAAATATTAATCTCCTCATATAATTGAAATACAAAGCAGGAACAAGATAAGATGGATACCTAAGATGGGTACAAAGTCTTTGACAAGATCTGGAAAGCCTTGATAGAGTGGGTGATCTTTTGGACTGGGTCTTGGAGGATAAGTTGGACTTCAGCAAGTGAATTCTTGGGCATGTGGAATGGATGGGGCAATGTAAAATGTGGTCATGGGAAAGGATGGGGCATGATCAGGGAGTAGTTCAATTTGAGCTGGGTATCATGAGTCATAATGTGAGATAAAGGTAGAAAGGGAGGTTGAAACCAAGTTCCAGAGAACATTGAAGGCCAAGGTGAGGATTCTAAACTATTTTTTGTTGATAACAGGAAACCACTGTAAAAAATTTTAGCAGAAGTGTGACAAGAATGAATAGAAAAGATAAAACAAAATTAAATTATTTATTAAATGGTATTATGCTGAATGTTGGAGAACCCAATACAAAAGTAATAAATCTTTACCTTCAAGGAGCTTATATCCTATTTGGAAGAGACAGTGTTTATTGGGAGAGATATTTTGGGCCATGGAAAGATTTTTTGGTTTGCAAATTTACAAGGATAGTGAGTGTGGCTTAAATATACATCCTCTCTAGAAGCAAAAGATTTGCTCATGGCTCCATACAAGGCAGGTTAAGTCACAGACAATTAGATTTGTGCATAAAGAAGGTTAGTCTAGTGTTAGAAATGAAAAGAAAACATTATCATGACTAATATTTATAGAATACTTAAAGGTTGAAAAGCATTCAATGAATATATCTGATCCGCACAATAACCCACGGAGATAGATGTTGTTGAGATCTCAATTTGCAGATGAGGAAACTGAGGCAGACATAGATGAAATGACCCAGCTAGTAAATGTCCAAGACCAGAATTAATCTCAGGTCACACTGATACCAAGTTCAGTTCTCTGTTCCCTGTTCCATCTTGTCCCTCAGTTATGTCGCTTGTCTGCAGAACTGGGAACAATGTATTTTATAGAAATGCCCATCATTTCTGTTTAGGAAATGCAAAAGCAGGGATGCTTGCAGGCAAAATTCATAAGTGGTTGAAATTTGCTTTTTCTCTCCATCTCCCTTTCCAAAACCCATTTCTTCTCATCTCCCTGACATTGCCCCTAGGACTTTCGGTTGCCCCGGTGCCCCTTCCACCATTGATGTTCTTAGGAAAGGCTTCATAATAAACATTTCTATCTCACTTTTTTTCCCCCAGGAACATTTGCATATAAAGCCTTTTCTTTAATAGCAGAGGGAAAGCCTGTGTTTTTCATAGAACTTCACTCATCAGCAAGCACTAAAAGTGGGAGGAGGGAGAAGAATAGGAAAAATTGAAAGGGTTTCTCTAGAAGGATTCATTAGCAATGGTGATGCAACACAAAAAGGCTTTTAAATATGAAGTATTTTTTCTTCTCTCTTTTATTTTTTAAAATAGTTGATTCTGAACAACAGGAAATGGTCCCAAATAAGAGGAATGTCATCTTAGTAGATGGTGTCGTACTCAACGGTCCCACAACAGATCCAAAAGCAGGAGAAAAATTTGTGGAAGAGGCCTGTCGCTTGATCATGGAAGAAGTAATCCTGAAAGCTCCAGATGTCACAGAGAAGGTAACTAATACCAGAGTAGAAGATACTCAGAGATCATCTACTTCCACACCTATTTCCTCATAATATCCTGAGCAAGTGGTCATTCAGCCTAGGATAGAAGACCTTCAAGGAGGAGTGATCTGCTACTTTCTTAAAAGCTAATTCCATTTGGGGAGAGTTTTTGGCTGTTAGGCATTTTTTTTCTTAATTCTGCCAAGGTATTTGTAATTTCTACCCATTATCCTTTGTTCTGCCCACTGGACCCAAACAGAATAAATCTATCCACTTCTTATAACAGCTCTTCAGATACTAGAAGACAACGCTCATTTTCCCTTTTTCTCCTTTCAATTCCAGGCTAAACACCCAAATTTCCTTCAAAGGACCCACATGTAATGTTATCTTGAGGCCCTTCCTAATCCTGGTTGCCCTCCTCTTCCCTATATTTTCCATCACATGTGGCACTCAAAAAATACTCCAGATGTGTTTGGACTAGAGCAGAGCAACCTTACCATCCTCTCCCTTTTTCTGCCAATTATAAGGCAGCTTAATATTTCATTAATTTTTTTGGCAGTCATGTCACATGGTTTACTCTAATTGAGCTTGAAATCCACTAAACCCCCCAATTTTTTTCTAATGAAATATTCTCTAACTATATTATTCTTGTAAACTTGATATTTTTGAACCCAAGTTTATTAAGACTTGAAATTTAATAGGAGTAAATGTAATCTTGTTATATTTGGCCCACATGTTCAAGCTTGTGGAGTTGTTTTTGGCTCTTGAATCTCTAACATATTAACTATTTCTCTTATCTCTAAGTCATTTGAAAATTCATTAAGTATGCTATTTATATCTTCTTCCAAATAACTGCTTAAAAATGTTAGAGTACAGATAAACCTTTTCCCATAAGGATATCTGATTTAAATTCATCCAGGGCAACTGGGTGCTGTCTTCTATCTCATTATTAACCTATTATCCTTTGTTGTTGTTGTTGTTGTTGAAACCTTTCCTGATCAAAATGGAATCAAATGGAAACAAAATAAGAGATTAGCATCTCGACCTTCTCTTTGCTGTTTCTTCTATCCCATGTAGCCTAATTATGGTTCTTATCCCCTCTATCATCATCTCTTTTCCCTAGAATAGCTAATGAAATCTTTTTCATTGTCCCTAGCTATTTTTAGCAGTTTCGGCTCAATATTAACTGTAGGACTTCTGGCATTATGTTCCATTCTGTGCTCATCCACCATTACTATCTCTTCTTTTAAATTTCTATACATGTCTTTTAAAAGTTATTCAAGAGTTCCTTGTGCATCCACACTAGTCTCTTTAGGCAACTCTTACTTCTTCCTTTAATGGAGCACGTTTCTCTTTGTATCTTCACAGAATTTCATTTTTCAGAACTTCCCATCAATTCCTGAGATTACGTCTTCTGTAGAATTTTAGTTTAGAATAGGATTCTCCTTATCCTTTTACTGGATGATTTTAATTCTTCTCCCCCCCTCTCCCCAATCAAGTGTTCACCACAGATATTTCCTCTTCCTCTTGATTACAAATTCTAAGATGCAATGGTCACTTGTCCCTGAGACTCCCATCATTTACTCCAAGCAAATAGTTCTTCCTTGTTGATGCGAATCATATTCAGACTCCAATTAGTCACTTTGGGTTCTTTCATTTTTTGAAGGATGAAATTATCATTAAGACAAATCAAGAAATCATTAGCTGCTCCTCTTTAGGTGGAGACAGTCTCCAACAGATGTCTGCATAATTGAGATTCTGCCATCATGCCCCCATGCCAGACAGATGAGATAATATTTGTAAAGAGCTTAGTACAGTGCCTGGCACTTGTTAGATGCTTGATAAATCTTTATTTCCCTTCCTCACCCTCCGCAGACTTCTGATCACTTTCCCAAAGTTGCATATTTCTACTTTATCTGATTGCCTACAGTATACCCTAATGACAATATCATTTTGGCCTCCATTGATCTTTGCCCAGACATCCCACTTCTGGTTCCTGAATTCTTTACATAGCTATAGAAGATAAATGGTGCCAATCTACATCCATTTTTATGTATTCAGTTCTTTTTTGCAAAATAAGACTTATTCATTCATTGCTATTTTCCAGCTATGTGTTCCATCCCACCAGTTCTGAATGAGGTAAAATTTTCTTCATTGCTTTTCTCATTCACTTTTCTATTACCCATATTTTGCACATTTGCGTGCAGATATCTGAATTGATGGGTTTTATTACTGTTTTCCCCCTCCTCTTTTTTATTTTGTCTCCTCTGAGTTTCTTGGCATGTATACAACTGTTTTTCTTCTGACATTATTGTTACTTTTGAAGGCACCCAGCTTGATGGGTACCAGATATCTTTCACTGTCCTCCTTGCTCTTTATTGCAATGCCCTTTTCTTTGGATTTGTAAAACTCAAGGCAGATATATTTTCAGCAGCTCTTTTTAGCTGTATCCAATCCCTAAACAAGAGCCCAAATTTCTTCTATTGTTGAGAAGGTTTAATTAACAAGGGTACATTGGCTGAGCCTTGAAAAAAGAGATCGATTCCTTTTTTCTTATCATTATTTTATTGTCAGTTTTATTTAATGTTTTATTTTTCCCCATTACATGTGGAGACAATGTTAGCATTCACTTCTTTGGCAAATTTTGAGTTCCAAATTCTCTCCCTCCCTCTGTTACCTACCTTCCCTTCCCCCAGTGAGAA
The DNA here is from genome assembly GCF_016432865.1 of Antechinus flavipes. NCBI lineage: Eukaryota > Metazoa > Chordata > Mammalia > Dasyuromorphia > Dasyuridae > Antechinus > Antechinus flavipes. The sequence goes on from NC_067402.1 coordinate 21,970,518, forward strand.
GACAAGCAATTTGACTTAGGTTATACATGTGCAGTCATGCAAAACACATTTCCATGTAATTCATTCTGTAGAAGAAAATAGTCAAAAAAAAAGAAAAATAAAGAAGGTAAAGAAAAAGCATCTTTGATCTATAGTCATGATTTACGGGTTTTTCCTCTGGGGATGAAGAGCGCCCTTTATCATAAATTCTAAAGAATTGTCTTGGATCATCGTATTGCTGAGAATAACTACATTATTCATAGATCATCATACAATATTGTTGTTACTGTATACAATATTTGAAGAGATCAATTCTTAAAGTTGGGTTGAGGAGGGACTATATTCTTTTCATGAATAGTGGCCTTTTTGGATTTCCAAAGGTGGGAGATAGCATTCTGAATGTGAGGAACAGCAAGGAGCTGACTATCAGCAGTTCACAATTTATCCCCTTTCCCCCCCAAGTTCTTTTCTTGTTGAATTGAAAGCTATTTTGGTGGGGAGATTAGATTTTTTTCTTTGACTAGCCATATAGGATATAACTATCATTAGGCAGTCAAGTAAGGGGCACCTAAAAGACTCTGCTCTTTTGGTTGACTGGGGGTTGTTAAAATGTGTGCTGGCAAGTCTAATATTTCTAAGGCCTTGCTGAGCAAGCTGGCTGCTGGTGAAATGTAACACTTTTTTTTCCAGTCATTTCTGATTCCCCTCTGCCTTGCTGGATGTGATTTCCATGTCACTGTTTGATTTCCTCTGCTTTCTCTTGACCTCATGCAGTATTTATAGCATGCTTCCCTATATCCCCCTTCCGTCTCTAGGTTTGTGAATGGCAGCCTCCGGAGCAGCTGAAGCAACTGCTTGATCTGGAGATGAGGGACACTGGGGAACCACATCAGAGACTCTTGAAACTTTGCCAGGATGTCATCCGATACAGCGTCAAAACCAGTAAGGCTCTTAATTTGTCTCCTGACCTCTAGCTCAGTGACAATGCAACGTGTTCTCTTAGAAGTGGGTTGTCTGTGAAAAAAGCAGATTAAAACTAGGTTTATGGGATGGAAAAGATGGAAATTAAAACAAACAATGAATCTGTTGTTTTTAGGGATGTCAAGTAGCTTAGGTTGCTGGCATTTTTTTATTTTTTATTTTTGATGATTGAACAAAGTTGACTCCCTGACCAAACCAATTGATTTTTGCAGAAATCTGCTGTGAAGCAAAAAACCTCTCAGTTAAAAGCAAAGTAGCTGATTGGCTGGCTGTGGTTGGAAATGGACTGTAGTTTTACAGTGTCTAGCTCTTTTTAATGTTCCTATTAAAAATATTTACCATGACAGCTTTTCCCTCTTTATCCCAATCCAGTATTCAGAAGTAAGCAGCTTAAATCTGCCATGTAATTTAGGTTTCCATGTTGGTCATGTGAATTTTAGCAAGAACTAAAAATTCTACAGGATGGCTCTCTAAAGTACTCATGAGTACTAGTAAAAGGTTATGCCTTTAAAGTCTCCTTACAAGTTCTTTGATTGTAAGATAGATAGCTTTGACCAATATCTCATGCTGAATTAAAAGAAAAGAAGATCCATCAGGAGCACAAAAACCTTTAGCAAATTGGAAGCAGCAGAAATACCTAGTATCTTCTGGCTCTTGGATGATTAATACATGGAGATAAATGTTCTTCATTTTCAAAGGGTATCAATGACATCATGGGGGATGTTTTGACTTGACAGTGAATTGGATTTAAGTGATGCAGAGTTACTTAAAGTTTTAAGCTTTACTTGCTTTTCCAGAGTCATAGAAGTCCAGTGGCTAGACAAAAGTCAAGATAACTGGTAGTGGTTTGGAGTGAAGTAGCTGACCTTTATGTTATGGTCTAATGTAAAGAAACATTGGTTTTGGTTTTGGAATTCAAATTTCTGCTCTGCTACCTGTGTTATCTGGGGCAAGTTATTTATCTGCTCTGAAAATCAAGTATCTCATTGATAAGATGATGGGTACAAATTTCCCTTCTCACCCAAAATTTAGGAACCTATGACTCTATCGACTATTCTTTACCTCTTGGATATTCTCTCTTCTCTACTCTTTCATATTATTCTGCTGATTCTTTCTTTTCATTCTCTTTTACTAGTTTATCATCCATAAATGCACCTTAGTAGTAGATGTTCCCCAACATTCTGTCCTCTTCCCTCTTTTATTCCCCCTTTATGTTCACTCTTGTAGCGACTTCATCAACTCCATTAGATTTAACTGTTTTTTCTTTGCAAATGACTCCCAGATCTCTCCCTTGAGCTTTATTCCCATGTCATTAATTCCTACTAGATATTTTGAACTGGATATCTTAGAGCATCTTAAATTTAATGTATCCAAAATCAAATCCTACATTCTCCTCTTCTAAACTTCCCTATTTCTATACAAGACATCATCAACCTTTTAGTCTCCTAAATTCATGAACTTGGCTTTATGCTCAACTATTCATGCTCCCTCAACTCACATATCCACCTTTTTTTTTTTTCAAATCTTACCATTTATATCTCTATTATATGTCTTGAATCCAAGGCCTCTTCTCAATTCTCACAGACTCTTCACTTTAGTTCAAGTCCTCATTAGCTCTCACTAGAATGACTATAATTGCTTCCCAACTGGTTTCTGTTCTTAACTCTCTCTCTCTCTCTCTCTCTCTCTCCCCATTCCAGTCTATCCTAAACACAGTAACCAAAATGCATTTCCTCAAGTGCAAGTCAGATGAAGTCACTATTTCAATAAATTCAAATGGTTTCCCAGTGTTCCCCAGACTTGTTGTTCAGTTGTGTTCAACACTTTGTAATTCCATTTGGGATTTTCTCAGCAGAGATAATAAAGGGGTTTGTCATTTCCTTCTCCAGCTCATTTTACAAATAAAGAAACTGAGATAAACATTTTAAAATTACTTACATTATTACCTAGAATAAGAATAAAGTATAAATCCTTTGTTTATCTTTTGAAATTCTTCAGACTCTGGCCCCAACCTATCTTTCCAATCTCTTTGGACATTACTCTTCCTCCTGTCCTCCACAATCTACTCACATTTTATCTTTTTTTCTATTCCTCATGCATGTCCCTCTGTTATCTATCTCTATATATGTCTGGAATGCACCCTCTCTTTCCTTCACTTCATGGAGTCTCATTTTGAGGGACTTTGTCTTTGAGACACAGATGCTAGTCTTGTTCTTCCTAAAACTACCTTGTGTTTGTCTATATTTGTATCTAGTCATTTAAATATATACACATAAATACATACATATGTATATATATATATATATATGCACATATATATATATGTGTGTGTGTGTGTGTGTGTGTGTGTGTGTGTCAGTGTGTGTGTGTTCATTTGAACATCTCCCCCATTAGAATGTAAGCAAGAATTGTTTTACTCTTTTTACTTGTTTCCTTAGCACTTAGCACAGTGTCTGGCACTTTGATACTTGATAAATGTTTGTTGATTAATGTATTGACCTTCTGACTTTATATGGATTAAGTTTGGATTAAAAACATTTTTATGCTTATGTGATAAAGTGTTGTTTTCCTCCCCTCAATTGACTGCAAACATAAAATTTGGGCATCTACTGAGCTCCCAAATTTCAAAAGGAGAAAAAAAAATCACTTAAAATGAAAGATACAGATTTTTAAATGCAGTAAAAAGTTAATCCATTGCTTAGGACCAACCTAGCTTGATGTCACATGAATTCTGACACTGAATTAAATTTAGTGGAAAGAATCTAATCAAATTACAGCTAAAAATAATTGGATTGTATCCCCTTGGGAAAGGCTGGTGTATTTATCAAAAGCCCCGTTAGCATTTCGGAAGCAGAGATACATATCTTATTATTATGGTCTATGTCAGAAGGGGTGGAATGACATTTAATGTCAGGGATTCTTAGTTTACTGGACTTCTTCCATGCTGTTGCTATGGAAATCACTCATAAATTAACATGGAGAACTCTAAAAATTCTTTGTGCAATCATGGCTCCTAGCCATGCCCAGATTCCATTGGTGGATCAGAGGAAGAAGTTTTCATGTCCTATTTTCATAGTCATTTTTTATTTTAGTTATCATTTATTGGGGGGGGGGAGCTGGTTTCAAGAAAGAAAGTCTGATGGAGACAATACTAATTGTAATTGGAACCATACATTGAAATGGCTACCTCTGGATCCCCAAATCGAAAGATATTAGTTGTTCTTTGACATTTCATGCTTACACATGAAATCAAATGTCCTATAAGTTATGGATATGAAAAGTCATTCCCAAGATAAAGCTAAGAATAATCATGCTTATTATAAAAGGCAATGGAAAATAGGAGAAAAAACAATGGACTTGAAATCAGAGAATCTGCTACACTCCAAAGCACAAAGACACAAGAAAAGAAATTTCTTCCCTGGGATTGGCCATTTTTTGTCTTTATGTCCCTAGGATTAAGCATGGTGCCTAATATATATCAAGTGATTAACAAATACTTTGTTGATTGATTCTATTAGAGGAATTTACATCGTTCTCCCCTAAATCAATCAACAACCATTTATTAAATGTTTAGCTGAGTGTTGGGTATACAGTAAGCACCAAATAAATGCTTATTGATTTACTTTGTTAACTTGCTTCCTATAGTCCAGGTATGGTGATGAGCCCTGAGGATACAAAAACATAAATGAAAGTTTCTACCCTCAAAAAACTTACAATTTCTCTTTTTCCAGGCTAATAGCAACCAGTCAGCCAAAAAAAAAAAAAAAAAACATTTATTAAGCAGTTAATTTGTGTCAGGCATCATACTAAGTGCTAGGGATATAAAAAAAGGCAAAACAGTCTCTGCCCCCAAGAATCTCCCAGTCAGATGTAAGCTACTCTGTACAAAGAGGTCACTTGATTTAACTAAGCTTCCATCTCATCCCAATTAAAATGAAGGGCTTGACTAGTTCCTTTAATATTCCTCATGGGTTATACATTGAAGTCCCTTCACAGTCATGGACGCCCTCTAGATCATCTTCAGGTATTCAATGGTCTTCCTCTAATATGATGGCCAGTACTGAATGCATTTGTACATTGTACTTTTGAAAGTTTAGCATCTCTCATTATTGATATTTTAACTATATTCAGTAATTGTGCTCATATTAGAGTTCTTTTGACCTTGGTCTTGCTACTGGACTTCAACCACTATGGGAGGGAAAGTGAGGCAGCCCTGCCTCTATTCATATGCAAAGCGAGACATCACCCTCCCGATGTCATTGGTCCAACAATCATCACAAGTATGGCTTTGAAGACAATGATTTATTTTGGTATAGCAGTCATTTAAGTGTTTAATAAATGTTTATTGATTGATATTGTCACTTATGTGGTCTAGTTTGAAAAATATATGAGTGATTTGCCAAGAATGACACATAATAATAATAATACCAATGATATTACTGCTACTTAACATTTATTATTAATCAACTCACTGGACATTCTGTTTCATATGGAAACAGAGTGCTTAAGCAGGCCTCATTCCTGATTTTTAATTCTTGGAATCCATTATTAAAATTTATGCCATTGAAACATGTAAATCCCCCCAAAAGTGACAATCAAAAGAGAAATAGGCTATTAAAATAATTTGTGGAAAAATTCTTCCTCTAATCAACTAATGGAATCTGAATATGGCGAGGGTGATTTATGAAGATTTATAGTCATAGTAACGGTTTTTTAGTGCTTCGTAATTTCTAAACTCCTGGGCACAAATCTTGTCTCAGATACTTGTTAGTTATGTGACCATGGCTAAGTCACAACTCAATGACCTCATCTACAAAATTAAGGGGCTGGACTTGATGGCCTTCAAGCTTCCTTGCAGATTTAAATGCATGATTTTTTTTTTTTTTTTACTAGTCCCAACCAAAGTTTATTCCTATAAATTGTACAAAATGTTCTGATATGGTACGATGATTTGAGAAATATGAAGAGAGAACATATACATACTACAGGCTCATTTTGCCATAAGGTACTGGAAAGTGAGAAAACATCTCTGGTTCCCCTCGCTCTGCAAAGGCACATGGATGAGAGGACCATAGGGACTGATGCTAGAAGAGAACTTCAATGTTAAATAGTCCATAGTCCTTTTTTATAGAAGGAAAATGAGGCCCAAGCAAGTCCCAAGATCTCACAGGTGGCTAGTGACACAAATGTGAGGTCTGGGGTCATCCTGGACACTTGGCCTTCAGGTAATCCACTACATGCCAGGCCAGAATGGAGAAACACTCCCTTCAGATACAAAGGGCTGTCCTCTTCTGCTGTTATCAAAGGCATGGTTTGGCCCGGGAGTCAGTCTACCTGGAGCTTCTCATCCACATCTTCAACTTCCTTTCATGATCTTTTCACTCAGGCCACATGGGTCATTCTCCTGTTATGGAAACTGACCTGCTAAATGCATGATTTTTATGTGACTTACCTTACTTCATTTTCACAGCAGCTTTGAGAGATAATTACTGTCCCTGTTGTTTTTGCCATTGAACAGATTAAAAAAAAAAAACAAAACTGAGGCTTAGAGAAATCATGAGGCTAGAATGTATCAGAGGCAGGGTGTGCCTGTTTATAAGACCAGCCATTAATGCTTTTTATTAATGACTTTCTTTAAAAAAAAAAATTATTAGCTTTTTATTGACAAAACATATGCATGGGTAATTTTTTTTTATTATTATAGCTTTTTATTTGCAAGATATATGCATGGGTAATTTTTCAGCATTGACAATTGCAAAACCCTTTGTTCCAATTTTTCTGTCCTTCCCCCCACCCCCTCCCCTAGATGGCAGGTAGACCAATACATGTTAACCATGATTAACCGACTTCCTAATGAACAGAAGTTTGTGGAATATGAGAGCAACTCTTCATTGCCTGTCCCTCATAAAACCCTGCAGGATAATACTGTTGATGTCTGTTCATAAGATTAAAATCTAGGGTTCATGTTGAGAATAAGTTTCTCCAGTTGGAGGGAAAGCTTCTCACAATCAAAGGGAAGTTTCTAATAGAATAAAATGAACATAACAATAGCAAAAGTGGGAGGTGGATGTTTTCTCAAGAAAGGAGCTGAAAGTTCTTGCTTGAATTGTCTGTTTGCCTCGGGGCAATTTGTCTCTTCCAGGAAAACTGTCTGAGAAAAGAGAAGAGAAAAGCTTCTTCTCTCTTCCTCTGCATTCATATTAAATTAAAATTCATAATCTGTGAAAAAAATGACTTGTGTTTGAATCAACAGATCACCCAAGATTCTTCAATCAGCTGTATGCTGGCCTTGATTACTATTCCCTGGTTGCTCGGTTCATCACAGAGGCTTTGAACCCAAGTGTGTAAGTGAAGCTCTTCTGGAATTGGGTCATGAGGTGGATTTCTTTCCATTCAGATATCTGGAGCATTTGATGAATGCTCGTGCTATGGTTCCATTTCTGTCCTAAGTGAGTCATAATTGCTGACCTGCACATGCTCATTTTTAGAGGGGTGAAGAAGGGCACAGATCTATGATTTCCCTGATAGGGATTCATGATATAGAAATACTGGGGAAACTTCATAAAGTCATAGCTCTGAACATGAAAGGGATCTTAGAGACCATTGAGTTCCATTCCCAACCCTATTGTACACAAGAAGAAACTAAGGAACTGAGAGATTTAAAAAAAAAACAAAACAAAACAAAACAAAAAACACTTGCCCATGGGCACATAGTGAGTACACACACACACACACACACACACACACACACACACACACACACAAGTCTTTCTGACTTAGGCAACTAGGTGGTGCTAGACTGGCCACTAGGAAGACTCATCTACCCTACTTCAATTCTGGCCTCAGATCCTAGCTGTGTGATCCTAGGCAAGTTACTTTACCCTGTTTGCTTCAATTCCTTCATCAATAAAATGAGCTGGAGAAAGAAATGGCAAATTGCGCCAGTGTCTTTACCAAGAAAAACCCAAATGGGATCACAAAGAATCAGACACAAGTGGAGATACTCAACAATAGCTTTTTGACTTAGCATTGGTAACTTTTAAAGGTTCTTATGTCTTAGTCAAGTACTATTGTCTTTTGAGTGATAGAGCTGTAATGAATTTTCTATTGTCAGCTCTCTTCATACCTATCCTTTTGTTTGTATTAAGATGGGGATGCAGATAATAATAATAACCTGTGCTTAATATTCCACTTTAAATTTTGTAAACTACTTTATATATACGATATTGAAGAAGGGACCCTCTAGAGTCTAAAAATCCTTGAAGGAGAAAATCTCCTTTAACTCTGATTCAATGAGTGACCCTACCTGAAGGAAAGCAAACAAGACAATTTCATTGTTATCTAGCAAAAGGAATTCCAATCCTATTGAATTGAAGAAACTCATTGAATTCCAGCTCAAGCTGAAACCCAACTTGGGACTCCACCCACAATCCCCCTTCAGCTGGTAGCCAAAACTCCTATTATAAAAGAGCCAAACTAAAATCCTCTCTTTGCAGAGGTTCCAAACATCCCTTGCTATGCCATGCTAGGCTATGCCATGGAAACCTCTGCCCGCTGGAATAATATTCTTTTCCAATGTTACCCTCTCTTTACCCTCACCTATTTCCCTAATGAGACTTTATGTCTCTCTGTCAGGATTTCTAACCTTACTTCCCAATCCCCATAATAAACCTCTTTTATCAATCTACATTTTCAGGTCTGTAAATTTACAGAGAATCTCTGCCCCGCCAGAAGGGAGTTCCCCCAAACTCCCTACCGGAATCCCAAGGAGGTGCAGGGGAGCCAAACCTCTCCATTTGGTTCCCTGAACCCTGAACCTGCCACTAGACCTTATCATTTAACTTCCTGATCACCAGAAACCCTAATCTCATTTTGGTTCCCTAAATCCAGACCTTATCATTTGGTTCCCTACTAAAGGGAACCCCAAAACCTAAACCTTATCAATATCATTAGCAACCTCGCAAAATTTTGTGGGCTTTGGATATATTTGGATATTTGGAAATATTCATTCCCATTTTGCAGATGAGGAAATGAGACTCAAGGAAGTTAGTTGATTTGAAATTAGGAAGGATTCGAGGCAGAATTTGAATGTAGTTTTCTTGACTTTTCCTGATAGTATGCTCTAGACAATACATATAGCACCAGATCTCTCAAAATAAAACACTGTGAGTTGTCCATTTTCTTCTAAACAAACAAATAAGCAAACTAGAAGACTCTTACACAATAAACACACACACTCATGTGCACACACACACACACACACACACACACACGGCAAATATCTACATCCACAAAAATGAAATCTCTGAGTGAATTTTCACTTTCCTCATAAGCATAACTGATCACTAATGTTCTCATTACACTTCCAGTATTACTATTTCTGAATATGCTACAGTTAGAATATCCATAATATAAAGTTGGTGACATAGTTTTGTTCTTATCTCTGAGATGATATATTTTAAGTGTGCTTTAATTTATTGATTTACATTTCTAGATCTGACTTCTGACATTGCTAGGCTGACACTGGACAAGTCACTAATCTCATAGGTCCTCAGTCTCCTCACTGGAAAACAAAGGGTTTGGATTACAATTGAGTCTTCGAGTCCTTTACAATTCTATGTCCATGATTCTATGACCTTTATGAGGCTGTTTTCCTCATCTATAAAATAGAGGAGTTTGATTACTGACTTCTGAGACCTGCTGTATTTTACCTCCTTTTATAAGCTGTTAGAGCTTTAGAAATAGCTTGGGAATGTTCTGTGTGTGTGGGACCTGAAGGCCAGTGTAGCTGAACCCTTACCACCATGAAGCTGGCCAGCAAGGTGTTCATTTGGGTTTTGTTTTATTTTGGGAGGAAGATACACTCATGAGAGTTGACCACTGGACTGGTAGCCCTCTGGAAGAATGACCTTACCATAGCAAAAATCCTTTCATGAGGGTCTTGTTTTACAAAGTAAAACAGTCATTGGTTTAGTTTCAAGTGCCAGTGATTCCTCCTGTTCTTGTTACTTCCTCTGTGTGTATGTGTGTGTGTGTGTGTGTGTGTGTGTGTGTGTGTGTGTGTGTGTGTAAAGAGAGAATAGAAAAAAACAAAACAATAGAAGACTTATTAGCTTTTAAATACAGAATCTTATTTTCCTATTTTCTATCACAAAGGACTCATAACTCAAGCCTCCAAATCTTCTTTGTTCATTGGCTATTAGTATTTATCTACCTATGAATAATGCCTTTTTTTGCTCATATATTTCCATACCATGATGAGGAAATTTCCTGAGAACCACACCAACCTTGCCTTTTTCTGCTGAAAAAACAGCATGTAACTGTTGGTGCTTGATTGAGTTGCTGAAGCTACTGCCTACAGGATTGTGTGTATGTGTTGCTGAGAAGACAGAGGGACATTTGGACTGTACTTCTAGAACTGACATTTCTTTTATATGTGTCTAGTTATACCTATGAGGTGTCCCCAGTGTTTCTGTTAGTGGAAGAAGCTGTTCTGAAGAAGATGATCGAATTCATTGGCTGGAAAGAAGGGGATGGCATTTTTAACCCAGGTAAGAGAGAAAGGTTTTTGCCTTTTTTCCTTTCCTGACATTTTAAGAATACATCACTCCCATCTTTTACATTAAAAACAAAATTTCATGTACTGGGCATTGATGCAAAACACTGAATGTTAATGATGCTGTTTGGTGAAGACTGATCTCATGGTTTTCCTGAAATTGACAGCTGTGTGTGCTTTCATGCATGTAGCCCCATGGAATGAAATCCGTTCTGTCTTCCCAAGAGTTGTTGGTGACGTGTCTCTCATCTTCAACTCTTCTATGGATGGACACATGAGGGAAAACCTATTTACAACGTGCCAAGTCCTGTGCTAAGTGATGAGGAGACAGGTACAAAAGTGAAGAGTTCATTTCTAATTGGAGGAGACAACACATAGAGACATTTGAATTTGGAAAATTACAGATGTAAGAAGTCAAGCTATAAGGGAGTGGATTGAAATACTCTTTCTAGGATCAATCATTTGAAAAGCGAGATTGAAGCGAGAGGGAAAAGAGATGGCTGGGAGGAAGCCTGTCTAGAAATAGCTCGGATAAAGTTGCCCATGTGAGACGCTCATCAGTCAGGATATGAGATTCATATTTTAAATATCTAACACATTGTGTGACTCTGGCAAGTGACTTAAATTCTCTGAACTTGAGGTAGCTCCCTAGGGAAAGAAAAAACTGTGATTCAAAACACGTAGATGGCTAGGAGCACTGCTTGGAGTCAGAAACCTGAATTCAAATCTGGCTTCAGATACTAGTTGTATGATCTTGGTCAAGTCAATTAAATTGACACCAATTGGGTCCCTAAATGTAATGTTCTTCTCTAAAATATAATGTTCTCTGGGAGCAGGTTTCTTGGGGGCTTCTGGGAGCAGCCTTAGTTTCAGTTCAGTGTAATCACCCTGAATGCAGCCAGGAATTAAAATCCAAATCCTATATTATTTCCTCCAAAGTCTTGTCTCCTTTACTTGGGACTTGGCTAGTTTTCTTAGAGGCTTCTCTCTCTCCTTGGTTCCAAGAGCTCCTGCTGCTAGTCCTTTGCCTCTGCCAGTTTCAGCTTCCAGCCAGCACAAAGGTGGAAGGTGGGATGAATCTGTTTCTTCCTCCGAGAGCTTCTAGTGGGCTTCTCCTCTCTGGCCCTGACAGCTCTTCCTTATATATTCCACACTGAGTATACACCAATCATTATATCACTAGGAAACCCTTATTTGTTGTAGGATTAAATCAGTGACAAACCATTGTCTCCTCAATTCTACTTACTTAGCACCTTGTTTCAACTTCTGGCCCATGACACCTAAAGAACCATATGAGAAAGGGTAGAATGAGTATTATTACCACTACTTTACAAATAAGGCCACTAATAGAAGCAGTGTATAGATTGGACCTTTAGTCTTGAGTTCAAATGTGTTCAAATCCTACTACAAAAACACTGACTCTTATAAATTTTTACTTGCTGAGTAGCCCAGGCAATTTTCTCACACTGACAGTTGTTGTATTATTGGAAGAAACTTCCTCACCAAGAGTCCACTCTCTCCATGAAATCACTGAGTTTTTTTTAAGTGGATATTTACTTTATCAATCTATATTATATACATATGCATGTATATAAATACAATGGAAGAGAGACTCATCCGTTGAGAATCTGACTCACCCATTCACTAAGTTTACATACACTGCATAGAAATGAGTCTGTTTGAAAATGGATCAGGTAAAGAAATTTTTTTTTGACTAAACAAGAAATAAGGAGCATTACAGAGATTATTTTAATTATATTAATGGATTTTTTGGACAAATAAAATCAATGCAATCAAGATGGGAGAGAACGCAGAAAAGAGTAAAATGCAGAGAAATAAGTCAAATTTATATGAATGCAAGTCATTCTCCAATTGGTAAATTGTCAAAGGATATGAACAGGCCATTTTTGGGATAAAGAAATCAAAGCTACCTATAGTCATATAAAATGCTCTAAGTCACCATGAATTAGAGAATGCAAATTAAAATATCTCTGAGGTACTACCTCATACCTATCAGCTTGACTAATATGACAAAAAGTGATAAATGTTGGAGGGCATATGGGTAAAACAGGACACTAATGTACTGTTAGAGTTGTGGACTGGTCTAGTCATTTCAAGAGCAAATTTGGAACTATATCTAAAGGGGCTATAAATTTATACATATATTTTGATTCAGCAATAAAAACTACTAAGTCTTTATCCCAAAGAGATCTCCCCAAACAGGAAAAAAAATATTTATTGTAATTATTTTTTGTGATGGAAAAGAATCAGAAATTGAGGGGATGCCCTCAGTTGGGATCAATTGAGAAATGATTGAACAAGTTGTGGTGTAATACTATTGTGCTATAAGAAATGATGAGCAAAATGGATTCTGAAAAACCCGGTAAGATTTAACATGAATTTATGTGAAGTGAAATGAGCAGAACCAGGAGAACATTGGGCACAATAACAGCGGTATTGTATGGATGATCATGTGTAACCGATTTAGCCATTCTCAGCAATAAAATGATCTAAGACGATTGCAAAGTACTCATGATGAAATAAAAAGTTTTTCCAACTCCAGAGAAAGAAAAACAGGGTTTGAATGCAGACAGAAGCATACTTCTGTTTTATTTCCTTTAGTTTTCTTTTTGGTATGTTTTCTTGCACAATATGACTAATATGGAATTATATTTTGCATGACCTCACATTTATAACCTATATTAAATTGCTTGTCTTCTCAATGAGGGAGAAAAAGAGGAAGGGGTAGACAATTTGGAACCCAAATTTTCAAAAATGAATGTTAAAAACATTTACAAGTGATTGGACAAAACATTAAAAAAAGAAAAGGATTTGCACCATACAAGGGAAACTTTTCAGAAGTCAGGAAAACTTTGGAGTGAGGAAGCAACATTTCTTTACTTCTGTTGTTGTCCATTAAAATGACAATTAAGTGGAGAATTTGTAGCTTGTAGAGCCCAGGTCCTAAACCAGGTCTCTTGGGGCCCTGGTTACAATTCTCTTGAATGCTAATTCATGGGGTTATTTCCAAGGTGAAAGTGTGCTGGCAGCTAAAAAGCTGGATGTCAGGAAAAATGCTTCAAAGATGTCTTTTCACTTTGTTTCAACAGGTGGCTCTGTGTCCAATATGTACGCCATGAATTTGGCACGATACAAATACTATCCTGAGATTAAGGAAAAGGGACTCTTTGGATTGCCCAGACTAGTTCTTTTCACATCATCAGAGGTAAAGTAATTGTTTTGAGACCAAGACTGTTTTCTAAAAGTCTGATTCAGTAGTGTTGGTTGATTTTCAGGGTTAATACTGTTTGATTTATTGTAGCTGTGTGTTAATAACTGATGACCAAAATAGCAAGATATGATAAAATCAGTCTTTCTATCAACATGAGGTATAGAAAGAATTTTAATAGTTGACTCAATCCCTTCTCCCAAAAAACCCTGAATTTGCATGGGTACCACACACACACACACACACACACACACACACACACACACACACACTTATGAATGCTGTGCATCACCTTTATTTGAAGTGTTCTAGTCTATAAAATTCTCTTTCAAGAAAAGGAAAAATTTAATTTAAAAGATAGCACATTCTCTCTCAGGGCAGTGTCTTCCTTAAGCATCTTATTAATGGGATTTCAGATGACTGAGGTTAGAATTTGTGGTGACACATCCAGGCTGTGCTGCTCATCTTCCCAGGTTCCCCTGGGGATTAATAGACTCTGTGGCAAATACAAATGGCATCACCTGTCTGATGTGGACAAGTCTGATTTTGAGCTTAAGCCCTTCTCCAGAGAATTGGAATGAGAATAATCCAATTATTAGGAAGGCTGTGTACTTATCCATCCACTCAATGTGTATTTATTAAATATCCACTGTATGCTAGGCAATGGAAATTCAAAAATGAACCCCAAAGAGGGCTTGCCTTCAATGAACTTATATTCTATTGGGAAGGAAAACAATGTAAACACAGCTAGATAAATAAAATTTAAAAAACAATAAATACAGGGTGATTTTTCCATGGGAAGGCATGGGAAACTAGTAAGGGGATAAAAAGTGAAACTTGAGCTGAGTCTTTAAGGAATATAGGGCTTCTTTTTAATAGAGCTGAGGAAGGAGAGCATTCTAGGTCTGTGGGACAGCCTGCAAAAGTATAGAGGTGGGAAATTAATTGTGTAGGAACAACAAATGAAGCAATTTGATTGACATACACTGTGTGTCCAAGAAAAAAAAAACTATGCAATAGGCAATAAGTAGACTGAAGTCTGATTATGAAGGACTTTAATTGCCATACAGAGCAGATTGTCATCCTAGAAGCCAGAGGAAGCCCCAAGAGCTTCTTGAACAGAGTAATGAGTAATGAGATACAAACCTTTAAAAATAGCATTTTGGCAGCTATGGCAATTATATGAAGGATGTATCAGAGAAGAGAGAAACCATAGGCAGAAATATAAATTAGGAAGCTATTACAATGACAGACAAGAGATGCTGAAAGTCTAGACTAAGATGGTCTGAGTGGAGAGAAGACAATGGACAGGAATGGTATGAAAATAGTAATGACAAGATTTTAAAAAGAGAATAGATGTAGATGTGGGAGTGAGTGAAGAGTCAGAGATTGCTCCTAAATTGTGAACTTGGGAGATTGGAAAGATAATGATGCCTTCAACAGAAACAGAAGCTAGGAAGAGGGGAGAGCTTGAGAATAAAGATAACGAGTTCTATTTTTTACATGTTGAATTTAATATATCCAATAGACACCTGAAAATGAGACTCAGAGCTTTGGTAAGATTAGGGCTGGATATATATTACAGATCTAAGAGATATCTGCCTAGAAATAATGGTTGAAGTATTGAGAGCTGATTAGAGTCCTGAAGAAAAAAAAAAGAGGGCCCAGGTTAAACCCAGGTTTAACGCATTCTTAGAAAGCAGGGTATGGATGTCAATCCAACAAAAGAGACTGAGATTGAGTAACAGGGCAGGAAGGAGGAAAACAAGAAGAGAATCTACAGAGAACCCAGGAAGTAGAGAGTTCTTAGGAAGAGGGGATGACCAAGAGTAACAAAAAAGATGAAGATTAAAAGGGGCTAGCAGAATTGGCAATTACAAGATCACTCTTAATCAAGTTCCCCAACTTCCATGACCTTCACTTTCCCTCTGTTTCAGTCATGTCCAAGGGATGGTTACCACTTTGATCTTGCTATCACCCATAAAAATGTTCCACTACACTTTGGAGAATGTAGTTCCAATTAACTAATGTTGGAAACCAGATTGCAAGAGCGTGAGATGTAAATAAGAGAAGAAGAGCTAGAAATAATGAGTTTAGACAGCTCCATCCTTGGAATTTGGCATGAAATGGAGAGGAGTTATAGCCTGAGGAGATAAGTAGCATCAAATGAGACTTTTAAAAAAAATGGTACTTTGGCACATTTATATGTGAAAGGGAAGAAGGACAAACTAAAAATTAGAGAGAGGAGGGAATGAGTATAGGGGAAAATTGCTAGAAAAAGTAGGAGGGGACAAAATCAAGGACATGAGAGAAAAAACTATCTCTTCATAAAACATAAGAAGAAAGACAAGAAAATGATAATCTCTTTTTTAGATGAAGAATAGCTGTAGAGAATGAGTTCATGACAAATGACCTGTTTTTAGTCAGTGAGGTATCAAGTAACATTTTCTGCTATAAAAATAGGAGAGAATGGTTTGGAAATGTCAAGAAAGGAAGAGTAGATTTGGAGCAGTCACTGTGGGTGAAAGTCAATTAGAGAGGAATACAAGGATTATCTTGCTACAGTGAAGGTTCAGGTAAAATTTTAAAAAAGATAAATTTATAGTGGGTCCAGTCAGTATGATTATGGAACTTCTTCCAACACCATTGAGTAGCACACAGGAAGGAGCAGAAAAGATGGATGGGGGGAGTAAGTTAAAGTTTGGCCAAGCATCACTGATGATCAGATAAGGTGGCAAGAGATTTGAGTAGAGAAGACAGTGTATAATTGAACTGATTTAACTATGGAGTCAAGATGGGGAGGGAAGGAAAATGAAGTCAGGGAAGGGATGATGATCTTAGAGAAGGCTGAGGAATGGAGTAAATGGGAGTCACAATAATAAAGATAATAAATAAGTGAGCTCTGGAGGAGTGAGACTTAGAGGAACTATAAAAGCAAAGAGAGGTTATTTTAGAGGAATTTCAGAATCCTGAACCTGAAAATAGAATATTTATGCATGCTATCAAGATCAAAGGATGTCCACCTCTATGTGTGGCTGAAGTGGAGTGAAGGTGAAGGTCATGGGAAATGAGGAACTTGGTGAATTGGGGATCCAAGCTGTTTGAGCATAGACTCATAGGGCCATTGGTTTAAACATAGAAGAAGGCACAGAGGACATCTATTACAATCCATTCATTTTTCAGATGAGAAACTGAGGTCAGGAGAGGTTAAATAACTTGTCAGTATCTAAAGTGGGATTCAAACCCAGGTCTTATGGATGCAACTGCCACCTTGCCTTTCTTGACATGACATCAACATGCATATTGAAGTGCCTAAGTATAAGGGCAGTGATTGGAGTAGAAAGGAAGACCATGAACCAAGCTCTGCAGTTTCTGAGAAAAAAAGATGGTGACCTTGGGACTGGTTCGTAATTATTGCCAGAACCTAGATTGGGTGATCTATCTGGATGGGGTGACTTAGAGGAAGAAAAATGGATGATAACTGATGACATGGGGTTCTGGAGATGTTATAGTTAAAAGGCCTGGGTTCAAGATTTTCCTCTTCTCTTTATATCTCTATGTGACCTTAAACAAATCACTAATCTTCCCCAGTCCTCAGTTTCCTCATCTGTAGAAATGAGGGAGTTGAGCCGGGTCAAGGATTCTTATGGGTCGTGGACTCTTTTTTGGAAGTCTGATGCAACCTATGAATCTCTTCTCAAATAATATTTTTAATACACAGTATTATAAAGGAAACAAATCATACTGAAATAGCTTTGAAAATATTAAAAAAAACTCAGTCCTCCAAAATAAACCTTGGAAGAGAGAATCTTCCAACTTTGGATTCTGTGATTCTAAGAGGGGAAACCTTTGCCTGGGATGACTAAAGCTTAGTCTCTCCCAGAGAAAGTGGGGCTGACTTCTTAAAATTCTCTTCTACGCTCTCCTATGGAATTTTTTCTTTCCTTTGTTTTTCTTCCTGACCCAGCCCCCATTGTGAAGGTTATCTAGGTCACTGTCAAGTAAATGAAGAAAATAGTAAATGGAGAACTTAAACTCACGCTAAAGGCCACTTTATCACCTCTCTCAGTTATTTTCTTTTATAACCAAAAACTACTTTGGAAAATGAGAAGTTGCCCAATAGGAGATTACCACTAAGAACCAACTCTCTCAGCTTGATCTCTTGAGAAGATTCTGACCTTTGCTTTTGGTTAGTTCCATGCCATATAAGGAAGGGCAGATGAGAGTTTAGAGCAGCTCACTAGACCACTTGGGCTGGGTTTCTGAAATTGGTTTTAGATTGCAATAAGGGCTGCTCCATGGGGTCTTCCTTCAGTGACAAAACAAAGAAATTGTAAGTTGCTTCCCAAGAAGATGCACACAGAAGCTTTGTGTATTTGGAGGAAGATGCTCCTCTTTCCTTTAGATTTTTTCTCAGGAGCCTTTCCCCTTTCTAATAACCATGTTCTCCCCCTAATTGATGGACTGGGGCAAGATCAGAATCAAGAACAACTAGCAAAATATTTAAAACAAGAATTCTTAGCCAAAAGTCCCTTGACCTCCAAGGTATCTATGGATAGATTTCAGGGGATCCTTGTACTTGGATAGGAACAAATACATTTTTGTTTTCTTTTACCTCAAACTGAAATTGTAACATTTCCTTCAGCAACAAACATTTTTCTAAGAAAGAGTCATTTGGTTTCATCAGTCTGCTAAAAGAAGTCCATGACACCAAAAAGATTAAGAATCTGTTTCAGCACTTGGACAGGTATTTTCAAATTTGAGAAAGCTATCCTAAATGGGACTTATGCTAATGGTGAGCTTTGTTCCCTTTCCCTTTCTATTCTTCATTGTATTTAAACCTTGCCTAAGCTGTCCTAGAAATATAACTCTAGAAAAGGGAAAGACAACTCCATTGAAAGGGAGAATAAAAGATATGCCTGGGAAAGCTCAAGGACAAAGGTGGTGCTAGTAAGTTTCAACAGAGTAAAAGGAAATTGGAGCACTATGCCATTATGAAACATGGCTAACTGACTTTTGTATCTCAAGAGAAGACTATATGCAAAGAAAGGCAGAAAAGGGGCTTTGTTTCTCTTGCTAGCAGGAGAGAGTCAGAAAACAGAGAGGCAATAGACCTAGTTTTCTCAAGAACGTCATTTTTGAAAATTGGTTATTTTATTATTATTTTAATATGTTGATTTTCTCATTTAGAATTATAATTAGAAATTCAGGTAAACCTGAATTTTTTTTTTAGGGAAAATGACATAGGATTTGGGGGAGCAAGAATGAAATCTCTTGGCATATACAAAACTGAGAGAGATCTCATATTACTGTCCCTTGATTCTTATGAGGAAATGACTCATGGGAAGAGACCTGCAAGGCAAGATTAGGGAAAACTCTCTTGGGTAACCATCTTTGTCATGTGCCCTGATGTTGCTTGTGATCTGAGCTGTGTCCTTTGTAAGAAAGGGATCTGTAGACTCAGCAGCATGATGCAAGAGGCAGGGGACAGTCTGTCATCGGTAGATGACAAAAATCTGGTGTATGTGCCATTGTCCATGCAGTAGCATAACACCTGATCCTTCCCCACCCAAGGAGGTGAGAGGAGGAGATGACAATCTAGGAACAGGACCTTGAAAATGAGGAGGTGGAATCAGATGTAGCTCAGAGCCAGAGGATTGTCTTGAGAAACAATGTTTCCCCTACGTTGGTACCTGTGGGCAGAATCTCCGTCCCCCCACTCTGTTGAAACTCTGTTCCCCTTTCTTCCACAAGAAAATGTGTTCAGGTTAAAAACATTTACTTTGGTCCACACATCCTTATCACTGTTACAGTTAGCACCCATTTGGCCACCTAAAGTCACACTTGGCTACCCTGATGGGGCCCAAGAATTGCTAAATTGCAGGAGAACCATATAGTAAAGAAAGGAGGAGCATGAGTAGGTTTATTCAATCAATTTAAGCCTTCCAAATAGAGAGGGTTTTCAACTTCCCCTATTATCTTCCATGCTCCTGCAGTGTGGGCTGGTGCTTATTGGGTCAGTTTGCTATTTTCCACACTGCTACTTTCCCAACTGGGTCAACATTCAGCCTCTGTCATTACAGGGCAACCTGAGACTTTGTGGGATTGAAATCATACAGTCAGTTATGTTCTGAAACTTTCTAAGAGGAACTTTTCAGTCAACAGCATCAGCTGTATGAATTAGGAAGGCTCAAGGGCATAGAGATAACAGCTTAACTGTCCCTGTCCCAAGAAGTTTCCCTTCTTTAAATAGGCACAAAATGGAAATGAGGCAATTTGGGTAGAAAGCACTGGCAGCTGGGGGATGAGAAGGTGTTAAGGGAAAGCTTCATAAAGAAGATGCTGTTCTTCCGGTTAAGATGGCGGAGAGGAGGCTCACAGTTGCATAAGCTCCGCGCTTTCTCTCACTATCCACTTCATTACAAGCCTCTGAATCAATGCTTGACTGAAAAAAACCCACAAATAGTTACCAAGAGAAGCCATCCTTGAGATCCGCCAAGAAAGGTCTGTCTTTACTGGAGGGCTGGGGCGGTTTTAGATCGGGCGCAGGCTGAGGGCAGCGGCAGTGAGAGCACGGGAGCAGACTGGAGAGGGGGTGGGGAGTGATCGCAGCTGTCTCCGCGGGGAGAGCTTCGCTACAGGTTTGGAACCTGCAGCAAGTCAACAGCCCAGCAGAGAAGCTAAAAACACCGGGGCTGAAGAACACAACCGCAAACAGCTGGAGTCTCTCAGGACCTGGCCGCCCCCCCCTTCCCCCCCCTCAGTGACTCAGCACGCTTTGGGATCTCAGAACGCAGGCGCAGCACAGTCCTGCTAGTGCCTCACTGCTGCCACCTGCAGTCTGTAGAGGAAGCTCGATAACACACCCAGCCCCCCCCCAAAGAAAGACTCCAGTTTTTTCTGTTTTTCTTTGGTAGTTTGTCTCTGATTAATAGACAGAATGAGCAAGAAGCTGAAGAGGACTTTAACCCTAGACAGCTTCTACACAGATAGAGAGCAGACTCTAAATCCTGAGGAGACTAAAAACAGGCAGTCCCCAGGTGATTCCCCAAAGGAGGAGATCGTCTGTTCCTCAGCACAGATGAACCTCATAGAAATGATTAAAAAGGCTCTCACAAGGGAGCTAGAAGAAAAATGGGGAAAGCAGAGTGAGGCTTGGCAAAAGGAGAAGGAAGCTTGGGAAAAGGAGAGGGAGGCTTGGCAAAAGAGCCTGGAGAAGTCAGTTAAAGAGAGAGTGGATAAAGAAGTAAAATCCTTGAAAAATAGGATTAGTGAACTGGAAAACAAAATTGGCGAAATGGAAAAAAATTCCACAGAACAAAAGAACTCAATTGGACAATTAGAGAAAGATTTTAAAAAAGTGAGTGAAGAGAATACTTCACTGAAAATCAGAATTGAACAAGTGGAATTGAATGACTCGAGGAGACAAGAAGAATCAGTCAAGCAAATCCAAAAAAATCAAACAATGGAGAAAAATGTGAAATACCTTCTGGGAAAGACAACAGACCTGGAAAACAGATCCAGGAGAGACAATCTGAGAATCATTGGACTCCCAGAAAAACATGATGAAAAAAAGAGCCTGGACACTGTCTTCCAGGAAATTATCAAAGAGAACTGCCCAGAAGTCATAGGAACAGAGGAAAAAATAAACATTGAAAGGATTCATCGATCACCCACTGAAAGGGATCCTAAAATCAAAACACCAAGAAATATAGTGGCCAAATGCCAGAACCCTCAGATGAAAGAAAAAATATTGCAAGCGGCTAGAAAAACCCAATTCAAGTATCAAGGAGCCACAATAAGGATCACCCAGGATCTGGCAGCATCCACATTAAAAGATCGAAGGGCCTGGAATATGATATTCCGAAAGGCTAAGGAACTTGGTATGCAACCAAAAATAACTTACCCAGCGAGAATGAGCATCTTTTTCCAGGGAAGAAGATGGACATTCAACGAAGTAAGCGAATTTCATCTATTTCTGATGAAAAAACCAGAACTTAACAAAAAGTTTGATCTACAAATATAGAACTCAAGAGAAATCTAAAAAGGTAAAGATTAATCTTGGGAACTATATTTTGACTATATAGATGCATAAAGAATACATGTATACCTTGTTCTAGAAACTGATGTGGAAAGGACATTGTACCAGAAAAAGGGTAAAGTGGGGGTAGTACATCTCATGAAGAGGCATAGGAAACCTATTATATCTGAGAGTAAGAATGGAGGGGGATGAATATAGTGGGTATCTTACTGCCTTCAGAATTGGCTTTAAGTGAAAAATCTTAAGACATATTCAATCTATGGTGAAACTTCTCCCATCTCATTGAAAAGTGAGAAGGGAAAAGTGGAAAGGGAAGGAATAAGCTAAGCGGAAGGGAATACGGGAACTGGGAGGGAAAGGGGTAAGATAGGGGGAGGAACTCTAAGGCGGGGGGAGGGACACTAAAAAGGGAGGGCTGTGAGAAACAAGGGGTGCTCACAAGCTTAATACTTGGAAGGGGGGGAAAGGGGAAAGAAGGGAGGAAAGCATAAACCGGGGTTAACAAGATGGCAAGTAATACAGAATTGGTCATTCTAACCATAAATGTGAACGGGGTAAACTCCCCCATAAAGAGGAAGCGGTTAGCAGAATGGATTAAAAGCCAGAATCCTACAATATGTTGTTTACAGGAAACACACCTGAAGCGGGGAGATACATGCAGGTTAAAGGTAAAAGGTTGGAGCAAAATCTACTATGCTTCAGGTGAAGTCAAAAAAGCAGGGGTAGCCATCCTGATCTCAGATCAAGCTAAAGCAAAAATTGACATAATTAAAAGAGATAAGGAAGGACACTATATCTTGCTAAAGGGTAGCATGGATAATGAAGCACTATCTATATTAAACATATATGCACCAAGTGGGGTAGCATCTAAATTCTTAAAAGAGAAACTAAGAGAGCTGCAAGAAGAAATAGACAGTAAAACTATAATAGTGGGAGATCTCAACCTTGCACTCTCAGAATTAGATAAATCAAACCAGAAAATAAATAAGAAAGAAGTCAAAGAGGTAAACAGAATACTAGAAAAGCTAGATATGATAGATCTCTGGAGAAAATGTAATGGAGACAGAAAGGAATACACTTTCTTTTCAGCAGTTCATGGAACCTATACAAAAATTGACCATATATTAGGACATAAAAACCTCAAACTCAAATGTAGTAAGGCAGAAATAGTAAATGCATCCTTTTCAGACCACGATGCAATGAAAATTACATTCAACAAAAAAGCAGGGGGAAGTAGACCAAAAAATAATTGGAAACTAAATAATCTCATACTAAAGAATGATTGGGTAAAACAGCAAATCATAGACATAATTAATAACTTCACCCAAGAAAACGATAATAATGAGACATCATACCAAAATGTATGGGATGCAGCCAAAGCGGTAATAAGGGGAAATTTCATATCTCTAGAGGCCTATTTGTATAAAATAGAGAAAGAGAAGGTCAATGAATTGGGTTTGCAATTAAAAATGCTAGAAAAGGAACAAATTAAAAACCCCCAGTCAAACACTAAACTTGAAATTCTAAAAGTAAAAGGTGAGATCAATAAAATTGAAATTAAAAAAACTATTGAATTGATTAATAAAACTAAGAGTTGGTTCTATGAAAAAACCAACAAAATAGACAAACCCTTAGTAAATCTGATTAAAAAAAGGAAAGAGGAAAATCAAATTGTTAGTCTTAAAAATGAAAAGGGAGAACTCACCACTAACGAAGAGGAAATTAGAGCAATAATTAGGAGTTACTTTGCCCAACTTTATGCCAATAAATTCGACAACTTAAATGAAATAGAAAAATACCTCCAAAAATACAGCTTGCCCAAACTAACAGAGGAAGAAGTAAATATCCTAAACAGTCCCATCTCAGAAAAAGAAATAGAACAAACTATCAATCAACTCCCTAAGAAAAAATCCCCAGGACCAGATGGATTTACAAGTGAATTCTACCAAACATTTAAAGAACAATTAACTCCAATGTTATATAAACTATTTGAAAAAATAGGGATTGAAGGAGTCCTACCAAACTCCTTTTATGACACAGATATGGTACTGATACCTAAACCAGGTAGGCTGAAAACAGAGAAAGAAAATTATAGACCAATCTCCCTAATGAATATTGATGCTAAAATCTTAAATAAAATATTAGCAAAAAGATTACAGAAAATTGTCACCAGGATAATACACTATGACCAAGTAGGATTTATACCAGGAATGCAGGGCTGGTTCAATATTAGGAAAACTATTAGCATAATTGACTATATCAATAACCAAACAAACAAAAACCACATGATCATTTCAATAGATGCAGAAAAAGCATTTGATAAAATCCAACATCCATTCCTAATAAAAACACTTGAGAGCATAGGAATAAATGGACTTTTCCTTAAAATAGTCAGGAGCATATATTTAAAACCATCAGTAAGCATCATATGCAATGGGGAAAAACTGGAACCTTTCCCAGTAAGATCTGGAGTGAAGCAAGGTTGCCCACTATCACCATTATTATTTAATATCGTATTAGAAACACTAGCCTCGGCAATAAGAGTCGAGAAAGATATAAAAGGAATTAGAGTAGGCAATGAGGAAACCAAACTATCACTCTTTGCAGATGATATGATGGTATACCTAGAGAACCCCAGAGATTCTACCAAAAAGCTATTGGAAATAATTCATAATTTTAGCAAAGTAGCTGGCTACAAAATAAATCCCCATAAATCCTCAGCATTTTTATACATCACCAACAAAACCCAACAGCAAGAGATACAAAGAGAAATTCCATTCAGAATAACTGTTGATACCATAAAATATTTGGGAATCTATCTACCAAAGGAAAGTCAGGAATTATATGAGCAAAATTATAAAAAAGTCTCCACACAAATAAAGTCAGACTTAAATAATTGGAAAAATATTAAGTGCTCTTGGATTGGCCGAGCGAACATAATAAAGATGACAATACTCCCTAAACTAATCTATTTATTTAGTGCTATACCAATCAGACTTCCAAGAAAATATTTTATTGATCTAGAAAAAATAACAACAAAATTCATATGGAACAATAAAAAGTCGAGAATCTCAAGGGAACTAATGAAAAAAAAATCAAATGAAGGTGGCCTAGCTGTACCTGATCTAAAATTATATTATAAAGCAGCAGTCACCAAAACCATTTGGTATTGGCTAAGAAATAGATTAGTGGATCAGTGGAAAAGGCTAGGCTCACAAGACAGAATAGTCAATTATAGCAATCTAGTGTTTGACAAGCCCAAAGCCCCTAACTTCTGGGAAAAGAATTCAATATTTGATAAAAACTGCTGGGATAATTGGAAATTAGTATGGCAGAAATTAGGCATGGACCCACACTTAACACCATATACCAAGATAAGATCAAAATGGGTCTATGACCTAGGCATAAAGAACGAGACTATAAATAAATTAGAGGAACATAGAATAGTTTATCTCTCAGACTTGTGGAGGAGAAAGAAATTTGTGACCAAAGATGAACTAGAGACCATTACTGATCACAGAATAGAAAATTTCGATTACATCAAATTAAAAAGCCTTTGTACAAATAAAACTAATGCAAACAAGATTAGAAGGGAAGCAACAAACTGGGAAAACATTTTCACAGTTAAAGGTTCTGATAAAGGCCTCATTTCCAAAATATATAGAGAACTGACTCAAATTTATAAGAAATCAAGCCATTCTCCAATTGATAAATGGTCAAAGGATATGAACAGACAATTCTCAGAGGATGAGATTGAAACTATTACCACTCATATGAAAGAGTGTTCCAAATCATTATTGATCAGAGAAATGCAAATTAAGACAACTCTGAGATACCACTACACACCTGTCAGATTGGCTAAGATGACAGGAAAAAATAATGATGAATGTTGGAGGGGATGCGGGAAAACTGGGACACTAATGCATTGTTGGTGGAGTTGTGAACGAATCCAACCATTCTGGAGAGCAATCTGGAATTATGCCCAAAAAATTATCAAAATGTGCATATCCTTTGATCCAGCAGTGTTTCTATTGGGCTTATATCCCAAAGAAATACTAAAGATGGGAAAGGGACCTGTATGTGCCAAAATGTTTGTAGCAGCCCTGTTTGTAGTGGCTAGAAACTGGAAAATGAATGGATGCCCATCAATTGGAGAATGGCTGGGTAAATTGTGGTATATGAATGTTATGGAATATTATTGTTCTGTAAGAAATGACCAGCAGGATGAATACAGAGAGGCTTGGAGAGACCTTCATGAACTGATACTAAGTGAAATGAGCAGAACCAGGAGATCATTATACACTTCGACAACGATATTGTATGAGGACATATTTTGATGGAAGTGGATTTCTTTGACAAAGAGACCTGAGTTTCAATTGATAAATGACGGACAAAAGCAGCTACACCCAAAGAAAGAACACTGGGAAACGAATGTGAACTATCTGCATTTTTGTTTTTCTTCCCGGGTTATTTATACCTTCTGAATCCAATTCTCCCTACGCAACAAGAGAACTGTTCGGTTCTGCAAACATATATTGTATCTAGGATATACTGCAACATATCCAACATATAAAGGACTGCTTGCCATCTAGGGGAGGGGGTGGAGGGAGGGAGGGGAAAAAAATCGGAACAGAAATGAGTGTCAATATAATGTAATTATTAAATAAAAAATTTAAAAAAAAAAAAAAAAAAAAAAAAAAAAAAAAAAAAAGAAGATGCTGTTAGAGCTGAGCCTTGAAGGCAATTGGATGTTTTCTTCAGTGATGGAGTTTGGGGAAGAGAATTCCATGCTTGAAGAACAACCCATGCAAAGGTGTAGCGATGGGAGATGTAGCATAGTCCAAGGAACGCTTTGATATTTATTTAAATGTAAACATTTTGCTCCTTTATCATTACCCTTTGGAATAAAAGGCTAAAAAGTAGCCATTCTTTTATTTTGCCTTTGTATGTCTAGTTCTTTACATGTAGTAAGTGCTTGGATTGAAATTCATTTCATTTTATAGATAAGAAAACTGAGGTCCAGAGAGGGGAAGCAACTTTCTTGAGATAAAGAAAACTGGACAATAGCAGAGTTGGCAACTCTTGGCTGCCACTTGAAGATCATTTTCATGACACCATAGTATCACTTAGAAATGGTGACTTCTCAGTTAGACCCTTTCCTTTTCTTTGTACAGCACTGTCCGGTCTAGGAGAAAATGTTGGCCCCCTTCATTGACCTTGTATCTGGACAACCATTGAGAAGTCCTTTCTTCTCAGGGCCTCAGTTTCCTCATCTGTAAGATGAAATGGTAGGGCAAGGTGATCTCTGAGGCCTATTCTACCTTTACATCTAAGCTCTTAAGGTGTGGTGTTGATCCATCAATCATTAAAACATTTATTAAGGCAGAATCAGCCTATGCTTTGAAATCTTCCCTAGCTACAATTACACTTGGAGATTTCATTGAGCTATCGATAATGATCCAAAGGTGATTCAGATTGCATAATTTAGTTGACATGTAAAGTGATATCACCTGTCCGGGTTTATCAAGATCCAAAGCTTGCTTAGCTTTGAGAAGTCACCAAGACTTCACATGGAAAGGCGCATTAACTCTACTCTGATCAGGCTCCATAACTTTACAAAAGACTTAAAGTCTTGGGGTGTCCAGAAGGGAGTAAAAGGACTGGAGAAGGGGGGAAGATTGATTGAAAGTCTTGAGGATATACAACCTATAGAAGAAAATATCAAAGTCATTGGCTTCAAATTTGGAGGACTAATACGGGGAAGAATCTTCTGGCATAGAGGGTCTGCACAAAAATCCTTCTCTCCTCCCTTAATATAGACCCTCTCCTTGGGCAGAAGTGCTTATGTGAGGAACTAATAGAGAGAAACTCCAAAAAGACAGATATAGGTTTTCTGGAAGGAAGAACTTCTTAACTATTAGGTCTATACTGAGATATGGCATGGGCTGCCTTGGGAGATCATGGATTCCTTTCACTAGGATCATCAAGCAAAGGCGAGATGGCTAATTTTTGGAAGTGGAGAGAGGATTTCTTTATAGATCTATGTTAAATACTTAGAGTCTATTGCTTATATAGTGGAGGGTCAGAGAAGGTGAGGGTATGGGGGAAAGGAAAGACAGCTGTCTTTAATCATGTGAAGTGTTGTTATATGAAAGAGAGATTAGCTATGCCTTGTTTGCCCCAGAGAGCAGATCTGGAAGTATTGGGAGAGAGCTGCAAAAAGAAAAATATAAGCTTGACACTGGGAAAAACTTCCTAACAGGAGGAGTTAATCCCAAATGGAATGGAGATGCTGTTAAAGGTAGTGGGTTCTTCCTCTCCCATCCTTCTAGATTCTATCTTCAGGACAGCAATTGATGAATTCATCAGGTACTTCTCAAACCCTGACTATGGGCCAGATTCTATGCCAGATACTAGGAATGCAAAAATAAAAGTGGAATAACTTCTTTCTCAAGGAGCTTATAGGAAACATATGCAGATTCTCTCTTTCTCTCTCTCTCTCTCTCTCTCTCTCTCTCTCTCTCTCTCTCTCTCTCTGTGTGTGTGTGTGTCTCTGTCTCTCTGTCTTTGTGTGTGTGTGTGTGTGTCTGTCTCTGTCTTTGTCTCTCTCTCTCTTTCTGTCTCTGTCTCTCTCTCTGTCTCTCTCTCTCTCTCATTCCCTCCTTCCATCTCTGTCTCTCTGTGTCTTTGTCTCTGTGACTCTCTGTCTCTGTCTTTCTTTCTCTGTCCCTCCCTTCCTCCCTCCTTTCCTCCTTCCCTCTCTCCTTCATCCCTTCCCACATGCAACACATATGCATATGTGTACACATATACTCCTTCATGTATATATGCATGTACTTATAAACATGTCTATGTCTAGACATATGTGTCTACACTAAATGTGTGTATATTTACACAAAGAAAGATAGTTATTGGAGAGAAGGCTCTAGCAGTGGAGGTCATGCGTCTGAGAGCATTTTTTCTCCCTGCCTTTCCTAAAATGGAATACTCAGAACTATATGCTGGGTTCTGGATAGAGCAGAGTTAATACAACTCTGTAGAAAAGATGCCTGGTAGTCTTCTGAAGCAGTTCAGTGTTGGGGTCTCAAAATACCCCAGGGGAAAATAGTGCTTTAGTTCTATAATATTGCTTATAGCTCTATAGTGAAGGTCTTCAAGCAAAGAGGTGTGTTTCTGTATATGTTTTCATACTTATGTGTGTATAGGCATATGTATATACATACATAGACATCCATGTTGGTCCCCGCTGGCATGTCACCTTGAAAGTAAAGACCATTTTTTCTTCTTCTCTAGTTCTCAGTACTTAGCATGATGTTTGGTACAGAGCACGTGTGGCTTTTGAGTTGCAGGACACATGATTTAGTCTGACCTACTGATCTTACTTATAAAAATCTGATCTCAGAGAGTCCCTAAAAAGCGAGATCATGACCAAACTTTAGACCCAAGATTTCCGACTCCAATTCCATCATTTATTTTACTTCCTCATGCTGCCCTCGGAGGATCAGATGAAATCATGAATGTGACAGGATTAGAAAAAAAAACAACAACATTATCTTCCCATGGACGATTATTACAAATGAGAGAGTAGAGGCAGAGCAGCCCAAGATCACTGAACAAATGGATTCTTGCACGGAATTCAGAATGACAAGCCTTTAGTTCAGTGCTCTCTTTTCTAGATTTTTCCATCTTTTTAAAAGAAGAATGAAAAGCTGTGAAGGGTCTTTGCATGTGTTCTAAAGAAAATTATGAAAGACGGGGGACAGAACTAGGACAAGTTTTTCCTTTTCGCTGGTACCAGGAGTGATCCTTTTGTCATTAAAAGCATTTTCCCCACCTTCAGCTTGTATGTGTGTATCTGTGAGTGTATTTGTGTGTGTGTGTGTGTGTTTCTAAGCATAAACCCAGCATGTCTGAAACATCTCCAGGCTTTCTTCTCCCCGTTTTCACCCCCTTCCCAAGGCTTCTTTTCTTCTCTGCTTCTCTTCAGCTCTGCCCTTCCCATCTTTTATGTGTCCCCACACAGTTCACATTGACATCGCTGTCTATTCTGCCCTTGGGTACCGCCGCTCAGCCTCCGCTTCTGCCGACATTCGCATTCTGATTGCCACTTTAGGTATTCTGTGGGCTTGCTGGTTCCTGAGTCTGGAGTGGGCTGACATTTCCCAGTGGCCCCACAAGACTTTTCCGAGAGCCTAATAGGCAGATTCTGTGGTGTGGGCGAGTATTTATCACTCTGAAATCAATAGCTGTTGGTTGAGGGCCCAAACCTTGGGTGGGCAGCGGCTCCCCTGAGCTGGCCGTGCCTCTGACCGTGCACTGATACGGGTCGATGTCGTAGCAACTTAATTACTTTTCTTTGGACCTGGTTGTTTGTCAATGGGTATTCTGTTCTCGCAACAAGCGGAAATAAAGGCGGTTTACCGGCATATGTAGGATGGCTTCATCCTCCCCAATGGTGTTATTTCTACATTTGTTTTTGCAAAAGGAAATAAAAAAGTGCCAAAAGAAAAAAAAAGTCTCTTGACAAAAAAAGAAGAAAAATAACCGCAGTCAAGGAAATACATCAAGCTGAGCATAGCAGGCATGAATAGACTCCTTCCTACTTGTGGATATGTTCGTTATTGTTGCTTAGAGAACAATAGCCAGGGTACCTGTAGATGCTTAGAATCATGAATCAGAAACTCTTCAAAAATGATCTCCAAGTTTCATTTTAAACATTTATTAATTTTATTTTAATTATCCATATTCATTTTCCAACAAACTATGAGCAGGCAAGGACTATTCTGTTTTTTTTTTTTTCTTTTGCATTCCAGCATTTAGCATAGTGTGTGGTATACAAGAGGTGCTTAATAAATATCTGTTAAATTGAATTGAGCTATATTAATGACCTAGAAAAGGAAACGGCAGCCCACTCCAGTATCTTTGCCAAGAAAACCTCAAATGGAATCACAAAGAGTCAGCCATGACTGACATGATTGAATGACAACAGTATTAATAAAATGTGCCCTAAATTCTATGGGTCAACCAGAGCAGACTTGGTCCTTTCTAATTTGCCAGTCTCTTCTCTATGACTACTTTGTCTTGGTTTTATATGTTTTGTTTGTGTAACCTGCCTGTTGGTTGGCTACATCTAAGCATCTATACCTATGTTTTACACATAACTGCATAGAATGTTTTACATAGAGTGTAGGGCAGATATGCTCTTTGCATTCTCACTCCTTCATTTAGTCTGTGCTAGGTAGTGGGAACGTATTTACTACTATTATTACTTAGTAATAATACTAATGATGCTAGCTATTATTAATAATGAGAGTAATGGCTAGCTCCATTGAAGATGAAGACTATTACTCACTTTCTGCTCAAGAACTGATAGATCCACTTTGCAAAATGAAACACACATTTTAGACTTGGCCAGTGAGAAAATTTGTTTTGCTGTGAATTGCTTCAAGATTCTGGTTTTTCTTTCCTTTTTTTTTTCTACTAAACAAGGTAGGAAGAGAGAATCATGGGAGGGAAAAAATACTCCTTAACTGAAAAAAAAATGAAATTTCATTAAAATAATAGAAGCTAGAATTTTCATACTGCTTTAAGGCTGACAAAATACTTTACATGTAGTGTCTCAGTTTATCAGTACACAAATTCTGTAGGCACTATTATTAT
Organism: Antechinus flavipes; assembly: GCF_016432865.1. NCBI lineage: Eukaryota > Metazoa > Chordata > Mammalia > Dasyuromorphia > Dasyuridae > Antechinus > Antechinus flavipes. The sequence goes on from NC_067402.1 coordinate 22,001,964, forward strand.
TTCCATCTTATAGATGAGGAAAGTGAGACTGAAAGAAATTAAGTAACTTGGTCAGGGTGACTCAGTAGGTAAGTACCTAAGGTAAAATTCAAACTCATGTCTTCCAGATCCCAGATAGGGCATGTTTTCCACTATTGCCCCTTAGCTGTCTGAATCAGTGCTTTAATGGCTGATTGAACCCCAGATCACAAGATTTTAAGAGCTTAGATTTAGAACTAGAAGGAACCTTAGGGATGAGTTAGTCTTACCCTTTCATTTTACAGATGAGGAAACTGAGGCTCCAAGACATAGTGTCTTCCCAAAGGTTGCTCAGATACTAAGTGGTAGAACTAAGGTTTGAACCTATATCCCTTAATGCATAGCCCAGCACTCTTTCCACTGAAATAAGCAGCTGCTCTGTTAGAACATTTGAGGTACTACACATGCAGGTTCTTTTCTCTAGGGCCAGCAGTTTTTCCAGTGCTGAATGTAAGCATTTTAAGAAAATTGGACTCTTCTCTTTGCTCAGAGAATAAAAAAAAAGGGGGGGGGGGTCAAAGATCACACCATGAATCCTATTAAGGAATCAACATAGTATTGTTTTCTTAGTTTGCTGACTCAGTTTCCCATTTGTCTCCTCTTTCCCCACAAATTCAGTGCCATTACTCCATGAAGAAGGCAGCATCTTTCCTTGGAATCGGTACGCAGAATATTTACTTTGTGGAGACAGACTCAAGGTATTGGGAAAGTATTCATAAGAGGGAGGGAAAGAATCGATGCCTCTGAAAGGCATTAGTGATGGGGATGATCTAGGGAAACAATAACTGAAAGTCTTAAATCTGTGTCCCTTAGAGGTAAGATGATACCTGAGGAACTGGAGAAACAAGTCCAACGAGCCAGGAAAGAGGTGAGAGGGAGAAAGAGTGTGTGTGTGTGTGTGTGTGTGTGTGTGTGTGTGTGTGTGTGTGTGTGTTAGAGAGAGAGAGAGAGAGAGAGAGAGAGAGAGAGAGAGAGAGAGAGAGAGAGATGTGTGTGACTATAGATGCTTGTAGTGAGGTATGTGTGAGAGAAAGAAAGCAGGAGAGAGTATCAGATATCAGCATGGATGAATTCACAGAGCACCTCTTCCTGTCAGAGAAAGAGGGCAGAGTGGGGAAATTAAAATAGGGATGCTCATATCCAGATGTTCTATTTACAGGTGTATCAGGCTGGCACTCCATATTCTGTGGAGCTGTCCAGATGTTCCAGCTATGACAATAAAAAAACACAAACTAAAAACAAACATTGATCTCCTCATTCTCTGTGTCCTTGCCTAGTGCTAAGCCATGAGGACAAGTATTGCTGCCCTGTGTTCTACCTCTTCTGCCTCCAAGAGTCCTGCTGCCTAAACCCAAACCAAATGTGCTCTTTCTGGGCTGTTTCAAAGCTTATTTGACCAATCCCCTAGTCTCATAGGCTGCACTGGTTTCCCCAAGCAGAACCTTAACCAAACATCATTAATCAACTGACATCCAAGGATGGGCTGTAGGTTTAGGATCCTAACCTTTCCTTCAGGGTCCCCTTTCAACCTGGTAAATTTTCCCTTTCCCACGTTTGGGCAGTAAAGCCCTTGCTTGGTCAGCCATCGGTCAGGATGGCCATAGACCCGACTTCTGGGTGCAGCCCTAGTTCCTAATACCAGCCAACTCTCCCTGCTGAGCGCCATCTTGGACCAAGAACCACCCACAAGACTTACAGCAGTGTAAAAGCAGGCATCTGCTTACCTTCTGCCCCAAACCCCACTGCAAGTGGAGCTGCAGAACCTCTCTCAGATGACTTATCAACAGGTAGGCATAAAGGCTATGGGCAAAAGTCAGGCGGGACAGCTGAAAAAAAAATACCATGATTTTTAGTGGTCAGAACAGCCCACTAGCCCAGCCTGGACCAATAGGTCTAAAAAAGAACGGGTCCTTCCTTAGTTGTTCTAATGAGCTGTGTTTTTAAGAAAATCCTGTGTCAGTGGGATGTGTTTTGACAAAATCTGTTTGGTTGGAATGCATAGAATTTTAAAAAATTTACTTGAACAACAACAACAAAAAAAAAACCCTATTTTTATTTCATCTTCGGGCTGGAGATATGCATCCTCTGATCTTCATTTATGCTGTTTATTTTTAAAACTCGAATGACAAGTGGATTTGAAAGTCGCCTGATGATACCCCCCTTGAATATCAAAAGTTCTTTTCATCTTGAGTGAAATGCTAGTTTTCCATTTGAGAGGCAGGCGTTACTCTGTGAATCACAGCCTTCCTTAGAGAATTCTTCAAAATGAATAATAGACTTAACAGCTGCTATTATACTAATGCAAAGCATCTTATGTAGATTATTTCACTTGAGCCTCAAAAACCTTTTGAGGTAAAATGTATCCACTTTCCCCATTTTACAGATAGGAAAATTGAGCTTCTGAGCAGCTAATTCACTTGTTTGGGTCACATTGCTAGTAAGTGATGCAGAATTCCAATCTACAGTCTATCCCCTCATCCCTTCAAGCCCAACTCCATCTCCATGATCCCTCTTAATAAAGGCTCAGTCATGTCATCTAAGAGTTGATGGGATCAGATGATGTGAGTAGAAGAGGGGTGTTTTTTGTTCATTTATTTTTACTGAGTTAACAACACTGAACCAAAAAAAAAATGGTTAGACTGTGTTTTAAGTTCAATGGGTAGTAGGGACATGCTCATCTATTTTTTTTTTCTATTTATTTTTCCTTTCTTTGCATCCCTCTAACAAGAGTTTGCTCTGAATAACTCTTTTACTGGGATCCTTTGGCTTTGGGCAGAAGTATTTCCTTCTCAGCCTTTGATTTACATCTTTCCAGGTACAGAGAAAAGATTCCCTGGTACATCCCAACCCTTCAATCTGGATTTGAAAGGTTTACTTCCTAGTTCTTCCAATTAGGTTGGACTTGGAGGTTTAAGCAAATCATTCGTTCATTAAAAAAAAAATCCCCCCCCATTACATGTTAAAACAATTTTTGAATTTTTGAAAAAAAATTGAGTTTCAAATTCTACCCTTTCCTGGTCTTCCAGCTCCCTAAGATAGATAGCCAGCAGTCCAATGTAGTTTATATCTGTGCAATCACCATTCATTCATTTGTAAGCATTTATTACATGGCTGCTAGGTTCCAGGCATTGCGGTGATTTCTGAGAAAACAAATTTAAAAGCAAATTAATCCTTACCCTCCAGGTTCTTACATTCTCTCAATGGAAATCACACATATACGGCAATTTTATATAAATATGTGTGTATACCTATTTGTGTATATATATGTATATATATACTATATATATCAATTTTATACAAATATGTGTGTATACCTATTTGTATATATATACTATACATGTATATATAGTATTTATGTGCATGGCCATATAGCACACACATATTTATGTATGTATATGTGAATTGAGATGGGGAAATAATATTAGCTATTGGAAGACTCAAGAGCCTGCAGACTAAGTAGGACCTGAGCCAAAGCAAGGCAGCATCTTCCCTTGGGATTGGCGTGAGCCAGAGATTCGGAGGAGAAAGGAGTCATATAGTTCTCTGCTGACAGGGAGAACCAAATAAGCATCATCTCCCCACCACACTGAAGCCCAGAGAGAGATCATTTAAAACTCTTTCTGACTTCGGAGTCACCATTTTAGGCAGATCAGCCTTTTTCTGGCCTTCATAAAATGAGGGTGCATCCATTTGGCTTTCCCAAGCTCAGCCTCTTTGTAAAACTATTTTGCTGTGACTGCAAATGATTAAAGAAGAAATCTTTTAGCAACTTCTAGAGAAAGGAGAGGAGGAATTCTCCGAGCCCATGCCTCCCCAGGGATTCCCTAATCGACAGGCTCATTGCTCTGCTGAATCATTATCTATTGATTGATTCCATTTGTCACAGCTGTCTCACACAGCTGTCAGGAACCCGTTTCTACCACATGTTTTCTTTAGCAGGTATGTGCTGCCTGCCACTCATGTTTTCATATTACTCTTAGATTTTCTTTGGTACATCCAGTCAGAAACGTGATTCAGAAGAGCTTTAAATGAGGTGCTCTGTTCTTTGTAAAACCATTCTGCTAGGTGACATGGCAGATAGGGTGCTAGGGCTTGAGACCCGAAGATCTGAATTCAAATCTGGCCTCAGACACGTACTAGCTTTGTGTCACTGGGCAAGTCATTTAACTCTGCTTGCCTCAGTTTCCTCATTCGTAAAATGAGCTAGAGAAGGAAATGGCAAGCCAGACCATTATTTTTGCCAAGAAAACCCAAATGGGGTTCATAGAGTTCTTGATGTCTGGACAACAACAATGACTTCCTGACTCTAGACCCAGTATTTTATCCATTGAGCTAGCTAAGTAATACCTCTGAAACCTTACCTTCCTTAATTCTATATTCTCCTTGAATTTCCTTCCTTTCATTTTTCCATCCTTCTTTCTATACCTTGCAATATTTGCTTCCTTTTGGAATCGTTGCCTAATCCAATGTTACCTTTATGAGGGCTTCCTGGCATCCCCTTCCTGTATGAGGAATAGAGGATTTGTGGATGACTGGCTGCCATTTTGGTGCATTCCAGAAGAATGAGATAAATATTTTCTATCCCAATAATCTCACAGAAAATCTGACTAAGGATGAGAAAAACTCTAGTTGCTGCTTTCCTACTGAACTCCTATCAGTTGTAAGGAGATAAATAGGGAAGCATGGGGGACGGTCAAATCCATTCCACAGGAAGGAGTAGGAGAACCCAATGTTTCTCTTCCATATGGTTTGAAGACTTAATTTCTTGACTTGTAGAAAGAGAATATGGAAAGGAAACATTAGTAAAAATAGCAAGAAAAGGACTCAAAAGGATGATTCATTGGTAGGTAATGCCAGATTAGTAATTGTTATTCCTTTTAAGTTTCACCAATGACAAGATACCACTTGGAGATGGAAAAGTCAGGTTTTTCAAAATTCCAAGTAAATTGAACATTTCAACTATTCAGCATTTATTACACACCAGAACACTGTCTCAAGAGCTCGATAAAATAGAAATTTTGAAAAAGTCCTGATCCACATGAATTTTACAGTATGATAAAAGGAAAAAATACACACAAATAACTAAAATATAAAGTAATATAGGGTAAATAGAGTTTAACTTACTCAAGGTACTGTCATTATGTGTCACTAAATTCATATAGTCCTGATTCTGAAGCTAATTATCCATTACATCATAAATTGCTGAACATTTACTTTTTTATTTGTATTGGTAAAGAGAGTTTCCTTACATGGGGAATTTTCTACACCAATTAAATCACTAGTTGTGGAGGGGAAAACCTAGTGAAATTGTTAATTGTTAGTTATTAATTAAGTTAATTGAGGGCAAAATTTTGGGGGCATTTGTAGCTTTGATATCTAATATAAGGTCTTGTAGTTTTTTAAACCTGTGTTTTCATTGTTGTAGTGAGATCTGAGTGATGATATACATTCTACCACTGCTATTCAGTCACTTTTCAACTTACTGCCATAGAGAGACCCACAAGTATGGCAAAGTCAACTGACTTGACCAAAATCACATATTTCATTTGTAAAAAACAGAATTTGAACCCATAACTTTCTGGCTCCAGGAGCAGCTAACTGTGCTCTACAGATAAAACTGTTTGTAACCTTGCATGTGGAAGGTGTTTAAAAGTTTATTGAATTGAATTAAATAAGTAGATGAGAAAGAGAAGAGGTTAGTATCAATGAAAGGAACTAGGGTAAGGCATCCTGGATCAATGACAGGGGGGGCTGAGATTTAAAGTCTTGATTGGATATCATGAAATAGGAAGGATTGGAAGGGAAGTGGATGGCTCAAAAGATGTTGCCAAAAAATAAGCACAAAATCATCAGTTCTGCTGGGCCCTTTCTCTTTTTGACCATCGGGACTTTATGTGACTACTCAAAAACGTGTCATCCCTACAGTGTGTGGATCATGATGACATTGATATACTTAGACGTTTTCTTTTTTGTGTGACATTCACAGGGGGCTGCCCCGTTTCTCGTCAGCGCCACCGCCGGGACAACTGTACTGGGGGCATTTGATCCTCTAGACGAAATAGCAGATATCTGCACCAGATACAACCTATGGCTCCATGTAGATGTAAGTTCCCTTACATATCCAAATACACTTAACTCTCAACTCTTTGGTTTAATTTGCCAGAATTGTATTTTCATTTTATGTAAAAGAGATGAGTAAACTTTCAGCTATATTTACATCTGAGTCTATTTCAAAGTAGATATGTAAATTATTTCAGAGTACAAAGAAGTCTCTCTGATTTGTTAGGCAGGTGTTCTATTAATCTTCCAAGGTCCAGGTCCCATTTGTACCTCCGACTCTATTCTCTAAATGTGCACATGGGAAGGCTGGATGGGGTAGTAGGAAAAAAAAACCCACCACCTGGATTCCAGTGCATTTTTTGCTATTAACTACATGAGTAGGTCAATTCATGTCTCAAGGCTTTTGTTTCTCTATCTGCACAATATATCCTAAAATATGATGATTCCAATATCCTGGAAAGGCAAAATAATTACATACTTTAATTAAAGACCTTTTCCTCTGGCCCTAACAAGGATAATTATTTGAAAGGAATAATTAATTTTCTTTATAGTCTTGTGGTTTTTCTATTGATTTTTTGAAAGTGTCCTAGAACTGCTTAGAAATCATTTTTCTTCTTAATAAAAAAAAATTCTGAAAAGTCTATAAAGCAAAGGGTAAAAAGTTAAATTCATTTACTTAGGAGTAGCCATTGACTAATTTCCATAAAGATGGAAGGTTAATTGGTTTGATTCTACATGGGGAGAGGGAATACTTAACATTATTAGCTGTTTCCTTAGTGAACTTTCCTCTGTTAAATGAGTGACTAGATCCTATTTGCAGGTAGGAGGATGGCCAATAAATTTCGATTTTCTGGTTGAACATTCAATGAGCATGAATAAACATGGAGATTTTGTAATTTGGAAGATACTCGATCTTTTTTAAATGTAAAATTAATTGTATGATGATAGAGAGAGCACGTTTGTGCCTGTTAAGACCACCATTCCCAAGGAAACAGTCTATTTTTTGTATTAAGACCAATAATTAGTATTAGGCAGATGTCAGGGATTCTGTTAGCTTGCCTTTGCTGGCATTTCAGGAAGATCATTCAGGCATGTTTTAAATAGAATTTTTTATGTAGGTGTATTTATGGATATTCATTTAAAAACTTAATTTTCATTGATTTTATAGACTCACAAGAATAAGAGCCCACTATTTCCATAGCAATAATGTGAAGTGAGGATTTCTGTATCTGCAGTAACAAAAGTACAATAAAACCCCAAAAAGCCTCTTGAGTAATTCTTATCTGTTCCACTCTCATCAAAAGAATATCAAATATGGATTATATAGATTCTATGAAAAAGAGGAACTACCGGCATTTCTAAATCAGGGATGATCTTAGAGGTTCTTAGGGCTTAGAGAAAGATGGAATTCTGAAGAATGAGCAAAAATCTCTAATGTCTAAAGTTGAATTTTTGAAAGAAGCTTCTTTGATTTGAGAACAGCAAAAAAAGTAGAGTTGGGAGAACTTTTTTCCTTATGATCTTTGATTGAGCAAAATTAAAATCCCACTTTCTCCGTCTTGCTTCCTCCACTTCTTTCTGCTTTTCTTCCTCCTCTTTTTCTTTTGTCACTGAGCACAGCACCTGGCACTTAAGAAATTCTTGTTGGATTGATTTTTATATTACAGTCAATGAGCAAACATGTATGGCTCTTCTTCAGTGTTCCAGGCATATTATTGGGGACATAAAGACAAAAATGAAATTATATCTGCCCTCAAGGCGCTTATATTCTATTAGAGGACACAGCATATAAGGACACACAAGCTATTGTGTTCTAAATAGTGCCTTCCGTGGATAGGGTTCCAGGCCTGGAATTAGGAAGACTCATCTTTAGGAATTCAAATCTGGCTTCAGGCACTTATTAGCTGTATGACCCTGGACAAGTCACTTAATCTTTTTTGCTTCAGTTTCTTCCTTTATAATATGAGCTGGAGAAGAAAATGACAAAGTACTCTCTTATCTTTGAGTTGAACATGACTGAAAAACAACATATTAACAGCAACAAAACTATTTAGGTTCTTTCTTGTGATTTCACTGGCACAAGAAATTCCCAACAAGGAAACTCCCTCTACCAATGAAGATCGATATATAGTCTGCAACTTAGAACATGGCCTGAAGGTACTGAGAAATTGTGATTTGATCAAGGTCAGAAGTGGCTTTTGCACTCATGTTTTCCTCACTCTGAAGTCAGATCTCTGCTTCTCTTATGCACAATGTAGATAAAATCGATACAAGCTCATTTGGGGAAGGAGACACTAGCAGACTTTCTTTGGTTACATAAGTGCATTTGATGGTTTATTACTTTTCAACATATAATTTGATACTTTACATATTTTGATATTTTAGTCTGAACTTTCTCTAAGAAAGATCATTGTCATTGTTTTGAGGATAAAAGGAGGAAATATTTGGAAAATGCTTTGCAAATCTTAACATACTATATAGGTGTTGTTTATTATTGTTAATAACCATCAGGTTTATTAAAAGGATTTCATTTTGGGAAATGGGCAAAAGTCAATTAGGGTCAGGATTAGTGGAGACGATGGGGTGATTGTGCTAAGTAAACACTGTTTTGTATATGTGAAAAAAAATCTACAAATAAAACCAGGAAAATAAAATAATGGGCTGCTTTTTTTCTTTAACAAATTATCTTAGAAAACTCATACAGGATGTCCCAAAAGTCTTAGTGCCATTTAAAACTTCAATAGAATAAGCCCACACTAAGAGTTTTGAGATACCCTATATATCACAATGGTTCACTGACTGGTCTATTGCAAGTATTAAACAAGTTCATGGAATATTAAAGTTGGGAGGGACCTTAGAGATGACCCTATTTTTATACAAGAAACAACTGAGACTCAGAGAAATTCATAAATTGCCCAAAGATTTCAATTCCTTTGACTTCAACCAGAATTTATTAAAATATCTACTGTCTGCTAGCCTTCTGACAAATCCTGGGGTTCTTTCATTGCTCTATCCTCCCTCCACAAAGATCACTTTATTAATGATCAGTTCCCTCACTGAATAGAATTAAATAAAATGTGATCTCAGGATTAAATTTCAGTCTTAGAATCTGTAAAGACTAAATGACATGAGACTTTGATAATTTTGATAGTGTTAGACAACTGTTGCCTCCCAAGGAGTATTTTACTCCTTGACTGAAGTTTGTTCTCTCCAAACTGACTACATTGGGCACTAGAAATATTTAATTTTAAGTATTATTCAGATGATTATTATAACAAGAGAAAGATATTTCAGAGAGCATCTCTACCGCTTTTTCCTTTTTTTTTTTTTTTTGCATGTATTCACTGGGCTGCCATTTTCTTTGTGGTGATGCTTCTATGCCAGAATGGATATACTGTAAAAAGTTGGGAAAAGCGAATATTTATATGGTTTGTTTTTGTTGTCTCTTTTTTGTGGAAGTGAGGAAGTTTTTGGAAAAAAATGACTCTACCATTCTTGAAACTCTTAGGGTGACTACACATACACACACACAGAGATATACACACAGATAAACACATGCATACAGATATGTGTATATACACACATGTATGTATATTTGCATACAGATGTATAACTATATATGTATGTATGTGGCTATATAACGTGTAGATATATATGTGTGTGTGTATGTAATTTTAAGTGTCATCCTAGGAATATATATAGATGATATGTGTGTGTATTCAATTATTTCTGTGATTTCATAAGTGTAAGGAATTACTAATGAGGAAATTCCCTCTACTCAATCAGATAAAGCATTATTCTATGATTTGTAGCCTTAGATACTTGAGAGTTAAGTGACCTGTCCTGTGTCATAGCTACTTTGATTTACTTGTGAGATTTGTACCACCTGGGCTTCTGGTCACCAAGATTGGCTATCTATTTACAATACACTATTATCTCTCATTTAATGATTTAGTTTAAACTGTATCTCATTTATTTCTGACAACTAGGTAAAAGTTCACCCCTAGGTAAAAGGGCTACTATTTTTTTTTTTTATCCAGTAAGGTCAGGTAAACTTCCTGGAGTCTCAAAGATATTAAGTACCTGAGATAGGATTTGAACCCATGTTTTCCTGATCGAAAATTTAGCACTCTGTCCACTATATAATAAATAGCTACCCAGATAAGTGTCTGAAGTAGGACTTTAATCTATCAGGAAGATACCAATTTCTTTATCTATTATGGCACACTGCCTCTGTAAATTATAGAATGTGGCTTGCTATCTCTTTCCTATTTCCCATCTGTTAACCTACACTTGTATCATTGGTTACTCAGAAAAAGAGAGACAAGTTTACAGGGACTAGCCAATTTTGTAGCTTCTTAGTTATTATCTCTCTGAAGATGGATTTATTTGTGGAAGGGACTGATCCTGGGCATCTTTAATTTTCTCTCTCACCTATTCAGATGGCTGATTGAGCCATAATATTACATTTTTAATAGTGACTATTCTGTGGACTTCCACAATATAATAAGCATTAATTTAATGTCTGCTTTGTGCCAAAAAAGATGCTAAATTGAAAATGGCACAATCCCAGCCCTCTAAGAACCATCAGTCCAATAGGGGAATATAATAGGTCCACAAGTAAATAGATTATGATGGTGAGGGACAAAAAGGACAAACAACAATGAGAGAGAGGGGGGGGGGCAGAGACAGAGACATTAAGAAACAAAGAAAAAAAGGAAGAAATCTCACAAATATGAGACCTTGTAAGACTATGAAAACAAAATTCTTTCTTTTTTGCATTCCTTTCCCAAGAAATGGACTGCCAGCCTGGAAGAACATTTGGAGTATTTGACTTTTTCAAATTAAATCTTTACCTCTGTTCTATCTCTAAATCTTAACACTTTTTTTCTTGTGTTTTTTTTTAGTTGATGATTTTTATACCACACACACTAATGTCCCTTTGAAATAAAATCACTACACAAAAAAAAATAGCTGCAGAACTAAAAATTTATTATCAACTTTGTCTGATGACATATGTATGATTCAGCATCCACCTTCTCTTCAACTAAAATTTTTCAGGATTTATTTTTTTTTTCTTTTTAACTCTATAGCTATAACTTTGTTTAGTTCTAGAATTGTGACAACTGGCTCCTCCTTGGACTTTTTCAACTCTAACATTGTTCCTTAACTTTCTTTCTCAATGTCTTGGTTCAATTCCTCACCCTACTTTTCAACTACTGCTTCTATATGAGAACAGCTTCAAGTGATACTTTCTTTGCATTGAATGTAGATTCTAAGTCCTGGTAGGTATAGAATGATTCTTTGTTGAATTGAATTGAATAAATCATTCCTGAAATTCTATAGATTATAGATAGATAACATAGAGATTGATGGATAGACAGATAAAATAGAGATGATAGCTAGAGATAGATGTTGGATGGGTAGATTAAGATAGATGAATACAGAAATAGGAATAGATGAATGGATATAGATGACAGATAGGAAAAACAAATGGATAGAATAGATAGATTAGTGAGTAGTTAAGATAGAGATAGATAAGAGAGAAGATAGATAAGGTAGTTGGATCGGTGGATAGATAGATAGATAGATAGATAAAATATGAAATTGGAAGGAAACTTAGAGGACATTTAATTTCCAAACCCCTCATTTGACAGATGAAGAAAATAGGACCCAGAGAGGTTAAATGAGTTGCTTACAAGTTGCAGTTTCAGTGCAAGGATTCACATAAAGGTTTGAGTCAAGATTCCAATTTTGTCCAAATCTGGCATTTTGGCAGTTTCTCAACATTCCATTTCAGAATCCCATTCACACTTACTTCCAATTTTGCTTTCCTTACTGCTGCTTCCTTTGTTCTAACCCTTTTTAAACTTATTTACTCCCCAATTTCCTCTTTTATCTTCGCTTCTAACACTCTCCCTGTTGGGCAAATATCCAACTTCCCTCTACATGACCTCTTTCTCTCATCCCTACTTGAAGATCTCACCTTCTTATTTTGTGATAACTCTTAAAATCCTCCTTCTTCCATGTCACTATTCTTGACTATTTGGATGCAAGGAAAAGATTTCCTACAAGCCTGTTCTGTCCAAAGATGAATCCCCCTCTCACAAAACATTTATTTTATACTTTGCCCATCATGCATATAATTTATGTCCTGTGTCAATATTATCACCAGATCAGTATATCAGATGCCTTCCATGAAAGTCCACATTTATGGCTTCTCCTTTGGATTGGAAACCTCCTGAGGCAAAGACTATGTCGTTTTCATTTGATACTTGGTGTAAAGGCTTCGACTAAGCTCTTTGTGTCATTTGCAAACTCTAAGATTCTTGATCGTAGAAACTGTTTCATTATTTGTCTTTCTGTCCCCAACATTAAAAGTTCCTGGCATATAATAGGGACTGAATAGTCATTTGTTGATTTATTAGTGAGGCTACGGTTTGAACATCAGAACACAATGACTGAGTTTCCATTTATGATGACATCTATAAAGTGGGAATATGGCACTTGATATTTTTTGGAAGGATGGACAGCTATTGTAATAAAACTTGGGTACTCATTCCTAAAGTGTCATTTCAAATAAATCAGATTGGGGCTGGTGCTCATGTTTAACCAGTAATCACCTGTACAAATGACATTGTTTTGGTTGACATAAACATCTCTATATATAAATATCTCAACAGGCATCTTGGGGTGGCTCAGCTTTGATGTCAAGGAAGCATCGCAAGCTTCTGCATGGCATCCACAGGTAAATGTAGTTTCCCAGTTCATGGTGGCACCTTCACTCAGAAGGGACACCCCTCTGGATTTTGTGTTTTAACTAATGTGTTGATATGGGAGAAACAAAACTTTAGAAAGACAACCACCACCCCAAAGTAAGCAAGCAGACACAAAAATCATCCCCACAGAAACAACCAAATACTCAGAATGCTGAATTGTAGATTAACACTGTGAAATCTGATCATAAGAACAGCCTTTAGTGAATGGGAAATAATTGTATTTTTCTCTACCCCTTTCCTCTCCCCTTTCTTTGCTTCCTCTCACAGGGCTGATTCGGTAGCCTGGAACCCACATAAGATGCTTATGGCTGGGATCCAGTGTTGTGCTCTTCTTGTGAAAGACAGCTCGGTGAGTTTCATTCTCTGTTTTGTTGTTGTTGTTGTTGTTGCTGTTGTTGCCGGCTGGGGTGGGGAGAGAAAGAGAGCCTTGAAGGATAGATCAGAGTGGGCTGGAGAAACACAAGCAATTCAGAAATGAGTTTGGGACCAATATCGAAACTATCTAGTCTCATACCAAGTAGAGGGCAGAAGGAAATACCTGTAGCCCCCTCACCCCCCAGTAGAAAAAGAGCCTGAGGAAAACAGCTGGTATCTTTGCTAAAGTCACTGATGACTTTGATTTAGATGAAACAAAGCCTGAACATCAGGACTTCTAGAGACAGGCTCTCTGGTGCTCTTTGGGCACACATTTAAAAGCTTGGTTTCAAATGTTACTGAGATTTGTTCCTCTCTTTGTACATCTGGGAGTTAAGTTTTCTTTAAACTACTGTTCACTGTGAAAAGGGAGCAGATGTTTTGTTCTGCTTTAAACAGAATACTTAATATGCTTAGCTAAGCCTTAATGGCCCAGTTTAGTGAAAAGATATTTGAAGTTTGATCATTGGATGATTTATTGGGTGGTTGAAATGATCGATATTTAGCTTCTCAATGGGAGTCAAGATCAGATCAGAAATGACTGGTAACAACTCTGGAGAATGACCAGTCATTGTGCAAGATGTTGTCGAACTTCCTCTTTGTCTGAAGAAAAGAAGAAATGAAATGATTCCCTATTCACCAAAAGTTGTTCCCATGAGCACATGTGCATCCCTAGGAAAATGAGAAGAATCCATTTGGGAAATATTCCAGATGCTTATTTCTGAAAGTGCTTTCATAGGTATGTGGTACAGAGTAAGAGATCTGCCTTTGACTTGGGTATAAATTTAAATTTCTTTCTCTGGGTTTCTCGGATGAAATGATTTCCTTTGGCAAGGCTCAATTCATTTTCTATTTGTATTTAAAATTAAAAGAACTTTTAAGACGCCTGTTCCCGTCTTATATCTCTGGCATACATATGGATCTGCTGAGTCTGTCATAGAGACATGCTAATGATTGGTGGAGGTCTGGTAAGATTGGGAGAATTTATGTAAGAGACTTTCCTCACATTTAAATGTGATGGAATTGGATAAGAAATTACAAATACGAGGAATTCAGAGACATAGGCAGGCATGTCAGAGCTGATGCAAGGTTAAGCAAGTTAAGCTGATGCAGTGCTCATTCAATTTAAAGCGCTTTTATGGAGTACCTACATGTACAAGACACAAAGGCAAGACAACAATAGACACACTGGCTATACAAATGTCCACTATGGGAGAAGTGTAAAAGCAGTCACATACTGATGAATCTTAATGAACAATTTCAGTCCTGGAGAAAAGAAAAATACTTTCTTTTTTCAGGAGGGAGGTAGGGATGATAGATATAGAATGCACTGCCCATCAGATTGGGTCATTGTGTTGATTAGCTTTACTGAAATATTTCTTTGTTTGAAGTAAAGTGTCAATGTAGGGTCTGCCAAGAGGGCTATTGAGGGGATATGACTGGTATAAACATAAAAGCCACAATGAACGAACTATAAAAGAACTTAAAAAACAAGAGCATTCATGTCAATTTGATAAACATTGATTAAGCTCCTGTTACATGCTACTTAAGGGAAGTTAGGTGATGCAGTGAAAAAAGTGCTGGACTTGGGATCAGAAAGCCTCAGCTTCATGAGTGCAAATCTGGCAATGAATACTCTTTTGATTGTGTTGAGGTTGAGATATTTAATGGAGCATCCAGTTCAAAATGACCAAGAACTAGTTGTCTACCTAGTTTTGTGTACCTCACAATCAACCTAGCCTTTTCTGATCTTTTTTTTTTTTTTTTTGGGAACATAGATAAATATTCAACAACCCCCTACACATATACACACTCTTTAAAAATACTTATTTATTTAAAACTAAATGCAAAACAAGAAAAAAAGATATAAAAAGGAAATTTTGTGTAACAATAAATTTCCATTTCAAGAAAGCATATATAATAATAGAAGACATTATTTTCATGATTATCCATCTTTGTTTTGTAGGTCATTCTTTTTTGTTTTGTTTTGTTTTATTTCTTTTCCTCCTTTTCTCCCTCCCTCCTAAAACAGCCTACAATTTAATCATGGATATATTTATATATAAATATATGTGTATGTGTGTGTGTATATATAGGCATATATTTGTGTATATATATATATATATCTCTGTGTGTGTGTATGTGTGTACATACACAGACACCCCTACATACATATCTAGATACACACTCACATACACCTATGTGCATACACTTATAGACACATACTATATATACATATGTATTTACACATTTGCAGACATACATTAAAACAATATTAATATGGCTGACGATATAAATTTTTCTTTTGATTGAATCCTTAAGTTTGACTTTGTCTAAGATCGATAATTACTAGCTCTACTTTTTTTCTAATAAATTCTACTTCTGATCCTTGTTATTGTATTTGTGTATGTCTCATATTTCCTATCCCTGCTAACTCTTCTATTTTAGCTCTACTCCTTAACTTAATTTAATAGTATTTTATTTTTCCAAGTACATGCAAAAATAGTTTTCAACATTCACCTTTGCAAAATCTTACGTTCCAAATTTTTCTCACTCTCTCCCTTCATTAAGAGAACAAGCAATCTGATATAGGTTAAACATGAGATTATTTAACCTTCCTTATCTTCTCATTCTACTCTTTTCCTCTTTCTTTATTTCATTCTCATCAATCTACATATTTTATCTCACTCCTATTAATCTAAACATCTTTCTGTATCCTACCTTATCCTATGCCATCCTTTCCCTCCCTCTTTAATCTGTATACCTTGTCCTACTACCATAAATCTACATATGGTTCTATACTCATCTTATTTCTGCTTCCTTATTTCATTATTGAATTTAGAGTGTGCTATACTCTTTATGGTATATATGTATGTATGTATGTGTATACAGTTTTCAATTTAAGCCATTTCCAATATGAATAGATTTCCAGAACTACCAGCCTCCTTCCCATCTAGTGCCTCTGTGTCAGTTTTTCCTGTATACCTCATTTGTATAGCATAATTACTATTTTTATCTTTTCCCAGATGATTTTGTTTTTTAGTCAGATCATACTTAGCTCTGCCCCAATCTTTCTTTTGAACTATCCAGTTACTGATGTCAATCTTAGATGTATTATTTATATTTCCCCATATAAAACATAAATATTTTGTCCTTGTTAAGTCCCTCGAAATTAGTCTTTGATGCTGGTTCATATATGTTGAATTTTCTCTTGAGTTCAGGCTTGATAAGACAAAATCTTGAAAATCTATGAATTCATTGAATGTTCATTTTTTCCCCATTCAATATTGTGGTTAGTTTTGTTGGATTTAATATATTTGATCCAAGTCTAATTCTTTTGATTGTTGATATATATATATCCATATATAGGACCTGTGGTCTTTTATTGTAACTGCTAATAAATCCTGTACAATTTTAATTGTAACTCTAGCATATTTGATTTGTTTTAATGTTTTTTTTTCTTGTTGTTGTTTTGTAAAAATTTCTCTTTGATCTGGGGCTTTCAAAATTTAGCAATACTGTTCCTATGTGTTTTCTTTAAGGAATCTCTTTGAGGTGGTGATCAGTGGATTTTTTTCTATTTCTACTTTTCCCTCATATCACTTCAGGATAATTGTCTTTGATTATTTCTTATAATATTGTGTCAAATCTCTTCTTTTTTTGGCTTAAGCTTTCTGGTAGTCCAATTATTCTTACATTTTTTTCTTCTTGATCTGTTCTTCGGACCTGTTGTTTTTCTTGTAAGGTGTTTCACGTCTTCTATTTTTCATTCTTTATATTTTGTTTTGTTATTTCTTGGTCTCTTATGGCTTCAATGGCTTCCCCTTACCCAATTCTAATTTTAAAAAAATATTTTTTTCTTTAAGACTCTGGATTTCTTTTTCCAGTTGGTTGACTTTCTTTTCATAATGTTGCTTTTCCTTGGATGGTTCTTAACTTTTAAAAAAAAGTTTTTCCTCAGTCACTCTCATTTGATTTTTAAAATCTTTTTTGAGTTCTTCTATAAATTAATTCTGGGCAGGTAGCTATTTAACAATACTCTTTGGAGTAGGAGAGGTTTTTTCACTTCAAGGTCCTTCTCTGATGATGAATTTCCCTATTCCCATAGTAAATTACTATATTTGGGTTATTTCTACTTTGCTCATCTTAATAAAAGAGATCTTATTAATATAACCATGTCTGATTCAGGTGTGGAGGGGATGGCACATCTGGCTTCCCTTCAGCTTTCCCTTCTAGCTTGGAATCCAAAACCAAAAGCTCTCCCCTTCTGCAAGTGCCCAAAGCCTGCAGCATCCCTTACCCACTGCTTCTGCACTTACCTGGTATGCTGGTTTCTTTTCACTCAGGGCCATTTCTGCAGCACAACTGGGCATGTCATTCCTAATCAATAGAAGTTCTCTCAGTCTTCCCAGGCTCAGATACTTGACTTGTCTGGGAGCTGAAAGTTCCTATGGCTGTGACTGAAGCTTCCTCTGAACTCATCTAGTCCCAAAACTCCTGGCTTGCTGGAGGTATTTAAACTTCACACTGTTTAAAGCTCAGTCCTAGGGATTTTCACACATTGTTCCAGAGGGACTCCTGTTCTGTTCCAAGTTTTATTTGTTTTTCATCAGTCTATGTTCATGCTAAGGCACTTTTTTTTGTGGGGGAACTCTGGAGAGCTTAGCATTTTCTCATTTACTCTACAAATTTCCAGAATCATTCTTATAGATCATTCTTAATCTTTGAGAGTTGCAGTCATCACACCTCTGTTATTTTTTTTTAAATAATATTTTATTTTTCCAACTATATGCAAAAATAGTTTTCAACAGTCACCTTTGCAAAATCTTGTGTTCTAGATTTTTCTCACATTCCTCTTCATTAAGAGAGCAAACAATCTGATATAGGTTAAACATGTGCAATTCCTTTAAATACATTCCCATATTTATCATGCTGTCAAAGAAAAATCAGATCAAAAGTAAAAAAAAAAAAAAAAAAAAAACATGAGAAAGAAAAAAAAACAAGCAAACAATAAAAGGTGAAAATACTATGTTTTTGATCCACATTCATTCTCCATAATTCTCTCTTTGGGTACAGATGGCTCTCTCCATCACAAGTCTATTGTTGAATCACCTCATTGGTGAAAAGGGCCACATCCATCACAGTTGATCATCACATCATTTTGTTGGCTATTGTGAACAATATTATGTCTGTTCTGCTCACTTCACCCAGCATCAGTTCTTATAAGTCTTTTCAGGTTTTTCTTAAATAAGCCTGTTCATTATTTCTTATGGAACAATAATATTCCATTACCTTCAAATCCAATAACTTATTTGGCCATTCCTGAGGGGCATCAAATCAATTTTCAGCTTCTTGCCATCATAAAAAGAGTTATTCAAACATTTTTATATGTGTGGATCCTTTTCCCTGTTTTATGATCTTTTTGGCACTGTAGGGTCCAAGGGTATGCACTGTTTGATAGCCCTTTGGGCATGCATAGTTCCAAATTGCTTTCCAGAATGGTTGGATCATTTTACAACTCCACCAACAATGTATTAGTGTCCCAGTTTTCCTACACCTCCTCCAATATTTATCATTATATTTTCCTGTCAGTTTTTTTTTTTTTTTTTTACCAATCTGAGAGGTATGAAGTGGTACCTCAGAGTTATCTTAATTTGCATTTCTCTAATCAACAGTGATTTAGAACATTTTTTCATATTGCTAGAAAAGGCTTTAATTTTTTCATCTGAAAATTGTCTGTTCATTTCCTTTGCCCATTTGTCAATTGGGGAATGTCTTGTATTCTTATAAATTTGAGTCAGTTCTCTATATATTTTAGAAATGAGGCCTTTTCAGAAACACTGGCTGTAAAATTTCTCTCCCTCCCTCCCCCCAGTCTTCCACTTTCCTTCCAATCCTGGTTGCATTGATTTGTTTACACACTTCTCTATCACAAAAAATTTACAAAATTTGATAGTTGGAAGTGGTTTCAGGATCTATCACATTCAACCCCTAAGAATCCTTGCTAAAACATAACCAGCAAGTGCATATCCACCTCTTCTTTATGATCTCCAAGCAAGGAAAACCCACCATCTCTAGAAGTAGTCTATTATACTTTTAATTTTTTAAATTTTTTTCTTCATATCCAACTTAAATATCAACTTCCACCAACTCTTCCTGATCCTGCCCTCTAGATCTAAAAAGACTAATCCCTCCTTCACAGGATAGTTTTTCATATATCTGAAGAGAATTCACATCCCCACATTGAGCCTTCTCTTTTCAAGGCCAAACTTTCTCAATCCCTTTAACAGAGCTTCTTATAATATGAAATCAATGGCTCTCACCATCTTGGGTGTACCTTTTTGGACATTTTCAATTTATCAGTGTTCTTAATTTCCAATGCCCAGAATTGACCACAATATTCAGGATGTGGTTTGGGAACTGTGGAATGATTACCTCCCTATTGCTGGAAATTTCTTGTTGTAGTCCAATCATTTTAGTCATATATGACTCTTCTTCACCCTATTTGGTGTTTTCTTGGCAGAGATAGTGAAATGGTCTTCCATTTGCTTCTCCAGTTCATTTTACAGATGAGGAAACTGAGGCAAACAGGATTAAATGACTTGCCCAGGGTCACCCAGCTAATAAGTATCTGAAGATGGGTTTAAATTCAAATCTTTCTAACTCTGGTCCTGATGGTCTATCCACTGTACCACCTAACTGCCCTAGGCTATATTAAGTGAGGATGATTTTCTTTTCTTTTCTTTTCTTTCTTTCTTTTCCTTTCTTTCTTTCTTTCTTTCTTTCTTTCTTTCTTTCTTTCTTTCTTTCTTTCTTTCTTTCTTTCTTTCTTTCTTTCTTTCTTTCTTTCTTTCTTTCTTTCTTTCTTTCTTTCTTTCTTTCTTTCTTTCTTTCTTTCTTTCTTTCTTTCTTTCTTTCTTTCTTTTTGTTTTTCCTGAGGCAATTGGGGTTAAGTGACTTTCCCAGGAAAGTGTTAAGTGTCTGAGACCAGATTTGAACTCAGGTCCTTCTGATGATTTTCAGCAAGAGCAATTGGGTGATATAGTGATAGTACTAATACTGTAATCAGGCAGAGCTGAATTCAAATCTGCTCCAGATGTGACCCTGGGCAAGTCACTTACCTTATTTACCCCAGTTCCTTCATCTGTTAAATGAGCTGGAGAAGGAAATGGTAAACCACTCTAGTATCATTACCAAGAATACCTCAGAAGGGGTCACAAAAAGTTGAACAGAATTCAAAATGACTAAACAACAAAATAATGACTAAACAATAAAATGACTAAACAACTAAAACAACAAAATGCCTTAGACTGTGTTAGCTTCATTGGCTGTTATATCACACTGTTGACTTATTTTGAGGATCCAATCCACTAGGACCCTGGGACCCCTCTTGTTTTCTGCAACTTTAGTAGGTTTTAGCTAAGATTGTTCTCATAATCCTATGCCAATCTCCTATTTCCACCTTCTCTTACTACACTTGCTGCCATTTTCTATACGTTTTTTAATAATCCATTTGAATAGCTTCCCACAATGTCCACATCAATCTCTTTAGAGAGTTTCCAGCAGCTAGTACAGTATCTTGCATCTACTAAAAATCATTTATTGAATCCAATTGAATTCCTGGTTGGGCTGGCTTCCCTTGAATGATTTTAAGCTTTTCATTCTTTTCATTCAGTCTTTTGAGACGCACTCATTCAAAGTCTTGAGTGCTCCATGCTTCTCCATCATGAATTCTATGATGGGGGAGGGGATGATGTCTTTCTATTTTCCCCCTTATTTTGACCTTAGTAGTCAGTTCCTTTTCATTGCTCAGAAGTAGATCGAAATCTGCTTCTTTCACTTTTTTTCCCTTGAGGCAATTGGGGTTAAGTGACTTGCCCAGGGTCATACAGCTAGGAAGTATTATGCCTGAGATGAGATCTGAACTCAGGTCCTCCAGGGCTGGTGCACTACCTAGCTGCCCCACTTCTTTCACTTCTTAAAGGATGAAATTATCCTTAAGGCCAATCAAAGCCTTGATGGTTACTTGGCATTTGGCAGAGCAAGCTCCAGCAGCTGTCCAGATAATTTGAAAGTCCCTTGTTACTGCTATGTCACACCTCTGTGACAGCTTTGCAATCTGCTTTCTGAATTCTTTGTATTGACTGCCTTTCATTCAAGTGGTCTTTTGTGCATTCCCATGATAGAATTGTTTTGCTTTCTCCATCTGCTGCTTTTGAGCAGAAATGTTTTCCATCTTGCTTCCCTGATATTCTTCACAAAAGTATATTTTCTTAGTCTACAATACTATTCTCCCCCATCTTTACTTTTTCCTCATGGCCTTCAATAAGGCATGTTCTTCCAGAGCTCTATTCAAGTCAAATTCTATTTGAATTCCTGGCTTAGGTTATCTAGCTCAATATTCTTATTCCCCACACTTTGTCTATTTCTGTCGATGTGTGTGGAGGCCATGGGTTTTACTGCTGACTCTTTTCCTCATTTTCAAACTTGTGACACAGCTCCCAGTCATCATGCTATCCATTTTTATAGGGATATAAAAGATATTTTTCTCCCCCCACCCCACACCTCCCTTTTCAGCTCAAAGATTTATTGAACAGATTTTCAGAACTTCAGGCAAAAATTTTTTTCAAAACTCTTTATTCTAATTTTTAAATATGTGGTCCAGAAATTCATATCTAGTTCTCCTTGGCCAAATGTTCACTTCTCAAATCTCCCGTTCTCTACGGAAACCCTGACCTTTAGTCACTGTGAGGATGTGGAAAAAGTCTTGTCCATGACTTTTTCAGCCCTGACAATCATTTTATTCTTCCTTCTGGCAGTATTATTGTCCAGATGTGAACTAGCAAAGTGTAGAATGGTTGTCAGATTTGACAAGACTCAGGAGTTTTTCCATCATGTCTTGTAGACTTGCTCTGCAAAGACCACCAGTTTCTTTATGAGTTATTGTAGATGCCAGTGGGGAGTCATCCGACGCCACTCACTTTTCTCCTCTTTCTCAGACCTTTACTCCTGGTGTTCCCTGTGGTCTCCCTCCCTCTTTTCCACTCTCCCTTTTTCCTTTCTCTCTCTCTCTCCTCTCTCTCCTCTCTCTCCTTCTCTCTCTCTCTCTCTCTCTCTCTCTCTCTCTGTCTCTCTCTCTCTGTCTCTCTCCTCTTTGTTTCCATTTGTCTCTCTCCTTTCCCCCTCTATTTCTGTTTCTTTCTGTTTCTCTGTCTCTTTCTGTCTGTATTTCTTTCTGTCTCTCTGGTTCTCTGTCTCTATCTCTTTCTGTGTGTTCATGTCTTTCTTGGATCTCTAGAATGTAGTTACTGTTTTTTAATGTCTCCCCTCATCCCTACAAACTCCTCAAGACATATACACATTGAAAGACCTTCATGATGTATCTAGAATTACTTCCCATTTACACCACATATATATTACATCTAAATATCATTTTTATGTTGTTTCCACCATCAGAATGTGAGCTCCTTGATGACAGAGACTATGTTTTTTGCCATTCTTTGTGTCTCTAGTGCCCAGCACAGTTTTTGAAACATAATCAGCATTTAAGTAATATTTGTTGATTTGTGAATTGCATCTAATTCTTAGCCTCCTCTATACTGGGATCCCTCCTTCTTCTGATTTCACATTCTTCTTCCCTACCACCTACTAACATGGAACAGGATTCAAATACTTCTCTCTGTGTGTGTCCTTCTGTGTGTCTTTTTGTGTATACCTCTCTTTCTGTCTCTATCTGCATTTCTATCTATCTCTGTATTTCTGTTGGTCTCTGTCTCTCTCCCTTCTCTCTCCTTGCCTCCATCTCCTCCTCCTCCTCTTCTTCCTCCTTTTCCTTCTCCTCCTCCTTCTTCTCCTTCTTCTTCTTCTTCTTCTTCTCTCTCTCTCTCTCTCTCTCTCTCTCTCTCTCTCTCTCTCTCTCTCTCTCTTCTCTCTCTCTCCTTCCCTCCCTCCCTCCCTCTATGTTAGTTTTTTTTTTGTCTCTCCTTGCATCCTTCTATTTTCCCCAAGGATAATATTTCTTTTGAGAACATAGGAAGTAGAAAATCATTCCCTCAGCCTTTTATCTGCTTTTCTAGGATAGAAACCAGCTTGAACTTCTTGCATATGTAAAAATGGTTTCATTGTAACAGAAAGACAAACATCATGAACTCTCTATAGAAAACTGGAAAATTCTACTTGCCCTTTAAATTTGCATTCTGTGAGCTCCCCAGTCCTCTGTTGGTAGATCTTGTGACCAATTCCCTCGGCAAACCTGTGTCACCTGTTAGCCATAACAGCTTGCTCTTGTGGCCTGAGTCTACTGGCTCCTGAGGCTCAATGACTGTACTTTCCTGTATTTTCTCTGGAGAGAAGGCGACGTTGATTAGTAATTTGTAACTTTCTATCTGGCCCAATGTAAATAGGTTTTTATTCAAATATATTTTCCAAAAAAACCAAAAAAACAAACAAACAAAAAAAATATATTTTCCAGCAGCTTTACACCTTTATATCCCTCTTTCATTCTCTCCCAGGGACTGGGTTTTAGAAGCCTCCTCCTATTTCTTTGCTGTGCAGCAGCTGTTGTCTACTCTTGCACAGAGTTATATAAACAAAACTTTGGGAGGAAACTTAGAGATCCCTTAGCATACCCTTCTTTGGAAACGGAACCATGAAGATGTAGAGTAAATTGGCTAAGGTTCCACAACTAAGTTGTGGGTAGAACAGGTACCAGAACTCAGACTTCTTGAGTCCAGTTGAACACATTCTCCATGTAGTCATACTTATGCAATTTTATTGGTTAGAAGAGTAAGTAAGGATAAATGGGAATTCTTATTCTCAACTTTTAAAACATCATTTTTATTTATTTATTCATCCATTTATCGATTCATTCATTTATTTATTTGTTAGTATAGCTTTTTATTTATAAAGCATGTGCATGGGTAATTTTTCAACATTGACCCTTGAAAAACCTTCTGTTCCAACTTTTCCCCTCCTTCCCCCCAACCCGCTCCCCTAGCTAGCAGGTAGTCCCATATATGTTAAATATGTTAAAGTATATGTTACATACAAGATATGTAAAACATCAATTTTACAAGGACAATGAGGGGACAGCATGACCAGACAGGTATTATTTGACAAATATCAGAGTTTTAGAGAACTTAAAGGTCAGTATGAATCAACAATGTGAGATGACAATTAGGAAAAGAAATCTTACCTTGGGATGAGCTCAGGGATGCATGGTATTCAGGAGGACTTGACTCTGAATGACTTTTTCAGCCTTATTAATAAAACACTCCCCTTCCTGCACGTCAGGTTCCATCTTTGTTGCCCCTTTGTCTGCTTCTCCTCCTGCATCTCCCATCTCTGTCTGAAGTGGTCCTACCCCATGCCTGGAATATCCTCCTTCATAGTATCTCTTCCTTCAAGATGCAGCTCAAGCATCACCTTCTGCATGAAGACTTTCCTCCCTTTTCCCTCTCAAAAATTTTTTGGGTCCTTCCTCCCCAACTACTTTGTAGGTGACGCAGTAGGTAAAGCTCCAGGCCTAGAGTCAAGAAGACTCCTCTTCCTAAGTTTAAATCTGGTCTCAGACCCTATACAAGTCACTTAACCAAGTTTATCTCAGTTTCCCAATCTATAAAATAAACTGAGTAAATGGCAAAACACTCTAGTATTCCTGTGAAGAAAGCCCCAAATGAGATCACAAAGAATTAGACACAATTGAAATGACTGAACAACAAATTAATAGAGGGAAAGCACTAAAGTTAAGAGGGATTGAGAAAGGTTTCTGTAGAAAGTGAGATCTTAGGAGGGACTTGTAGAAAGGTAGGAGACAAAGATGAAAAGAGAGAACATCCTAAGCTAGGGGAACGATCAGAGAAAATGGGTAGAAAATGTTTTGTTTATGGAACAAAGTAAGGATGTCAGTTTATGGAACAAAGTAGGGTAGGAGTGTGGAGGGATATAAGGTATAAGCAGATGGGAAAGATGGGGTGTGTACAGAATGTATAATATAATGGCTAGTATAATGTAATCTCCTTGAGGCTTACAAAGGGAAGGTTACATTTTTAAACAATCTTTGAATCCCAAAATCCAGCATCTTGCTTGTCTCATAGTAGCTGCTTAATTAAAGTTTGATAAATTGAATTGAATTGAACTGAAATTGCAAATAGTTGGCCATCATATTCCCAAACGGTTCCTTCTTGGAGAGTTGTGGACCATGAAGATTAAAATGCGATTATGATAGACTCACTTATCAGCCTACTGGCAGTAAAAATGAATAGAAATCCTAAATCCAGCCCCTAGTTGATACACAGGTATGCTCTCATTAATATCATGCAAATTATTTAGTAATGAATGTCTTCATGCATCATAGGGAAAAAATGAATTCTTTCATTTGTACCCTAAAGCTCCAATGGTAACATTGCTGATTTTTTCCTTTCCTTTTTCCTGTTGATTAGCTAGTGGCTGTTTGCAATCTTCTGGGGGTGGGGTGGGGTGGCACTGACTGCAGGAACAAAGCAGAGCTACTTGCTCTAGGAATTGTAATATCACTAACCTCCTTTGCATTGTAGGGATAAAAAGAAAACTAGGGATACAAAAAATGTCTGTGATTCTAAATAGGTTCACTTCAGATGTAAATTCTGGATCTACATAGATAATATTTTAGGATCAAAAATTTTTTGATGCTTTGATCTGAAAGAAAAGTCAAGATATTTTAAAAATTCAATAGAATAGAGGGGAGCAAATCTAAGCACTTTTTCGTTCTCTCTTTATTAAGTGGGAAAGTAGGTCTATATGCTAGGAGTGTCAGTATTTGCTTTCAGTTGCTTTTAAAAAATATATCAATATTCTACTGGTGTTGCTGTTGGCCGGGAGACATGGAGCAGAACAATCTCCAAAGGTTTGAAAATGAGCATTACCCAAAGAGTAATGGACAGGTCCATAGTGGGTGGGAGCAGGTTGCCATATAGAGCCAATGAGACATTTTGAAGAAGACTAGAAATAAAGTATATTGTCAAGAAATGGAAGATAAAAAGGGAAACTGATCTGATAGTTTGATGAGAGTGAGAGATGACTAACAGTCAGCTTATGATCCACTAGTATCATCACTGTCATGAGAAAATGAGCAAAAAAGACAAAACAAAAAACAAAACGCACCCTGAAGTGAAATTGTATATGGACAAAGAAAAAAACTCAAATAGAATGGGAAGGGTTGGATGGGCAATCTACATCATTGGAGGGAACCTGCACTTCAGTGAGAAAAAAAATTAACTTAAAATTTGGCATAAGTTTTTCAGGAAGTTTTATTTTTTAATAAAACAATAATTGTAAGATGATGGAATGCACAGTCAGAATAACCATCCTTTTCCATCTATCATTACCCTTTTCTGTCCCAATCCTTGAAGATTAAAACAAAACAAAATAAAAGAACATTGACACCACCACCAAACAGCTAAAATGGAAACAGAAATGTTATAACCAATAAGCATAATCAGCAAAACAGGTCACACTTTGTCCCAAAAGGAACACGGTGTTTTTTGCTCCTCTAGTATCTCCCTATCAAAAGATGGGTAGAATGGTTCATCAGTCGTCATTGTCTGGAACTGGAACTGTGCTTGGTCACTTCATTGATCAGAGTTTATAAGCCTTCAAAGTTGTTTTTTGTAGTAGCATTTTAGTCATTGTATAAATTGTTCTCCTGGTGCTATTGCTCACTCTGCATTAGTTCGTAGAAATTGACAGTTTCTTTCATAATTTCAAAAGCATAATAATTATTATTCTATCACACCCAATAGCATAATTTGTTTAGTCACTCCAACTGATGATCACCTTCTTCATTTCCAGTTCTTTACTAGCAAAAAAAGAATTCTAGGAATATCTTTGCACATACGGGTCATTTCCCTTTTCCTTTTTTTTTTTTTTAAACTCTTTGGGGCATTAGCCTAATACTGGGATTACTGGGTCACAGTGCCTAAGTTTAGGTGATACAAGGTATAGAATACTGAGTTTGGCATCAGGAAGACTTGAGTTCTAATCCCACCTCAGAGAATCAGTAGCTATGTCATTCTAGGCAAGTCACTTACCCTCTTACCCTCACTTTCTTTAACTGTAAAATAAGTGAGTTATATCCATTGGCCTCTAAATGGGTTCCCAATTGGTGAAAACCATTCTATTAGGGTGAAAACAATATTATTGTAACGGAAGCCATTTGAGGTGAAGGAGTGGGACAGGGAGAGAAAGCTATTGCAAGAATATTATGCCTAGCAAGTAACTGTGTGTGTGTGTGTGTGTGTGTGTATGTATTTAAACTGAGTAGCCCACTTCCTTGTTGGTATCTCTACTGTTGAAAGCTGTAGAAGTCCAGAACTCTGGAAAAGTATACTTGAAACAAGGGTACTTACAACAGGTTGTTTACTCAGTGTGATTGATGAGATAATGGTTCTCTAGTTCATATATATATAGTACTTAGTGTGATATAATGGTTCTACAGTTGGCACATGCTCAGTGTGCTGTAGTGATGTAACTGTACTAAGGTATGTAAGGGCTGAGAGGACTTGAAATAAGAAGACTTGAGTGAGTGTGTGCTGGAGCTAGATCTCAGGCTCCAGACTCCAGACTCCAGGCTCCAGACTCTATTCCTGACCATCCTCATGGTGACTCTCCTGTTAAGACCAAGACCCATCCAGTGATCCTCAAGAAAGCTAGCCTGGATATTACAAAAAGCCATAAAAAGAATTTAGTAACCAGGTACAAGCTATAGCAAGATATAACAAGGACATCTCCTTTTCTGTGTCCACCACATAGCCTTGAGCATCTAGACACTCACCCAAGGGTGCTGGCATATTACCTAATCACTAGTACCCTGGCCCCAAATTAGAATAGCTTGGTAAGCCTAATGCAACTGCCTAATAATATATATATATATATATATATATAATGATGCTTTGCACTTACTCCCTTTATTTGATTTCCATAATCACCAGAGGACTTTTGGGAAATCTTTGTGGGGATCCACTGAATAGTCTGGCCACTGCCCTAGACTGCCTGGCAGGGCTCTAAGAGCCAATTAATTGTCTGGCAGCTGCCCCCAGACAGCCTCTATATAAGTAACTCACTATGTTATTGAGCTAATCCTATAACCATAATGGATCTCCCTGCCTCCTTCTTTCCCCTTGGTTGGAGACTGTAAAGGAGGCTCAGAGTTTTCTTAATTAAGAAATTCTGGACCTTACAGATCACTTCAAGGTCCAGATCTCTAGTTTTGTTGTCTTCCTGGAATCTGAGTGCATTCAATGCAATAGATGTTGAAAATATGTTTTCTAAAATAAAATCAGCATCATTTAATTTTAATAATCAATCTTGGGCACAACCAACAGAAAAGAAAGTATACTTCTCTCCCTTCATTCCAGAAGGCAGGGGCTATGGCTATAGAATATTGCTTAGACTATTGGACACAGTTAATATGTTGGTTTATTCTATAGTACTGCTTTTTCTCTTCTCTTTTCTTTTTAATGTTTGGGATAAAGGATGATTCACTGGGTAAAAGAGAGAGTAGAGTATATTTAGAGTCAAATATGAAAAAAAATCGGTGAAAGATTAAATTAAGATGAAAATTAAACAAATATTTTTTTTTGGGGGGAAGCATAACATGGCTTTTTACTCTGGAGCATAATATGGCTAGACTTCTATTTCAGCTCTTATAAATGGCAGAGCAGGGTGGCATAAGGGGAGGGAAAAGAAAATGGAACATTTCAGAGAAACAAAAGCAAACGGTGGTTTGGTTATTGTTTCCTACTCTTCCAGGCCTTATAGAAGTACCATTAAGTGGTTTGAGAGCTCTGAACAATGTGATAATCGCCGTGTTTTGTGTCAAAGCATCTTCTCATGCGGGGAATTCTCCCTTTTCCTCATACGTTTAAATCTAGGTATCGTTTGGAATGTCAACCTCCCTGTTGTAATGTAGGTTCAGAAGGCAACGATTATAGAGAATCAAGAGAGTTCCCAATGAGCTCTAGGGGACAGCTCTGAATGTTCCAACTGGAATCCAAAGTCTCTCCCAGTTGGAAGGTCCAGCTCCTCCCCAAAAGGCCATTTTCATGTAGAATCTGAGGCTCATAGAATGTAAAGTTAGAAGAAACCTTGGGAATCATCTATTCTAATGCTTTCTTTTGTACTTAAGGAAAGAGAAGTCCCAAAAGGAGAACAATCTGAACTATGTGGGAACCTTACACCTTGGAAATCTACTCTTCTAAAATCTGGCCTATCCATGAGACTAAAAGAGTAAGGAAAAGATTACAAAGAGCTAGAAAGACCCTAAGAAGCCATTGAGTCCAATCTCCTCTTATAGATTGTAAATTAAATCATGTAGAGGTTGCACATTGGCCCAAGGTCATATGGGTAATAATAAATGGAGGAAGCAAATTTTGAGTTCAAGTTACACACACACACACACACACACACACACACACACACGCACACACACAGTCTATCTTCATCCTCCATCATCATTCTAAGTCTGCCACTTTCTCTTGCACAAGTCACTTCAATACCTTGGCTTTCAGATTTCTCATTTGTAAAATGAAGGAGTGGGACAGGAATCTGATTTTCTCCACTTTTGTATCATGGGTCCTTATGGCAGTGTGGGGAAACCTGAGGACCCCTTCTGTGAAAAATACTTTTGACTGTATAAAGTAAAACACCTAAGATTACAAAGAAAACCAATATGTTGAAATAAAACCGTATTTTTCTCTAACTTCAAAACTGTCCAGATATATTAGATGATTTCAAAAACTCTAAACCTCTAACTCCATGATCCCATGACTGAATTTTGTTCTTTTTTTTTCCTAAATCATTTTCCCTCCAAAACAAAAAAGCACCACCAATGCCCATTTAAATTTCAAGAATGCATTCTGTCCATAGGCGCAGATTTCAGAATTTTAGTTTGAATTACGGCTTTGCTAAATACTAGCTGATCTTAAATAAATCATTTTCCCTCTCTGGAAAATTTTCATCTGTAAAACAAGGGACAGGATTCAATGACTGACGGTTAAGGTCTCTTCAGATTTTAGATCTGTGATCCTAAGGGTGAGAAAATGTTCAGCCAGTCCTTTTATTCCATTGCTTAAAGTTCCTGTGGGAAAGTTGTTGAAATAAAAAAAGTGTCTGTCTTGTGAGCCAATGGTTTGTTTAAAGATTCCATCCCTTCTGTCTTAGCACAGATTGTAACACAACTCAGCAGATTGTGTCACCATCTCTCCCAGAGGAATCTGAACCAGGATTAGTACAGGAGAGTGCTGTTGGCCAGTGGCTTTCATCAGGGCAGGCACCCTTGCTTAAAAAACTAGATTATCTTTGGAAAGAAAAAGAAGGCCAAATGCAAGTAAGAATTTGCTAACTATATTCATTTGTTCAAGACATTGATTGAGTTTGTCCTTGGCTGATAATCATACACATGATGACTTTGCACAGAACTGTCCCACTCATATCCTATTCAGATGTAAATCAGTACATCATCACCATGATGTCATTGGTCATCTTCTAGAATGAAGGATGAACAACAACATATTTTACATGTGTATTTTCATGTTAGATATTTGACATAAAATGTAAAGCACTTAAAAATGTCAAACCTCCATGTAAATGTTAGATTTTTGTTATTGTATTATACGTACTTGTGCAGTCAAACAATAAACATTTATTAAGTCCTTATTGTATGCTGGGCACTATACTAAACTCTGGAAATAGAAAAAGAGACAAAAGACAGTCCCTGTCCTCAAGGAGTTTATAATTTATCAATCTTTACAATGAAATCTGAAGTATAAGGTTCATAAATCCCTTAGTCTTTAATCTTTTTCTTTGCCATTGTTAAAGTACTATTGAAAAAGTAAGGATTGAGTTAAGTGAAAGTAGGTGACCATCCTGACTCCATAGCAGGTGAGAACTGGCTGAAGGAAGTAGAAATGCTTAACTTGGAGAAGAGAAGACTTTGGATGGACAAAAGAGTTGGCACAAGCATTTGAAAGACTGCCATGGAAAAGGGATTAGACATGTTGCTTAGTCCCAGAGGATGGAATGAGAAGTAATGGCAAAAGTTTCTAAGAGACTCATTTAGAATTGAAGTCAGAGGAGGCTTCCTAATAACCAAAGAACTCCAAAAATGGGATGGGCTGTGTTTGGGGTGGTTGTAGATCCTCAGTGCTGGTCTTCAAACAAAGGCTGGCTAACCACTTGTTGATTATTTTGGAAAGAGAATTCTTTTATAAGATACAAGCTGTTTACATGATTGTTGAAGGTCTTTCTAACTCTGAATTTCAGTTCTTTGATTCTGTGTTATTGTAGGCTCGTTGATAAAAGAAAGGACTTGGGGACTGACTTGAAAAGAGAAATGGAAAGAAAAGATGGGACTAGGTCTGCACTTTTCTTTCCTCTTGAGAAATAGCCATAAATAATTAGCCAAGAAGTCAATAAGCATTTGTTAAGCCCTATACTAAATACTGTACATACAAAGAAATGAGAAGAAGTTCTCAGTCTACTGGAGGGGACAATTTATAAGCACGTTGATATAAACGTTTGGGATGGATTGGAGATCATCTCAGAAGGAAGATAGTAAGGTTAAAAAGGACTGGGAAAGGCTTCTTTCTCAGTCACTAGCTGAGTTCTGGACTTTAGCTGAAACTTTAGGAAACCTGGGAAGCCAGATGGTGGAGATGAGCAGGGAGAAAATTCCAGGCGTGGAGAACAGCCAGTGAAAATACCCAAAATTAGGAGATTCGGTATCATGCCTCTTTTTATGTCCCTAGCACTTAGTTAAGTGTCTGGCACATGGAAGGCACGTCATAGATGTTTATTGATTGATAGATCGAGCAGCAAGGAGAACAGGCTTTGGTTCCTTCTGTATCAAGTCACTTTTTCTGTTTATTTCATTATTTGGGTATCGCTGAATAGTATAGCCCATTGTTGTATGTCCTTTGAATTATGTCTTGAAATAATATTTCTTAGTTTTATTATTAGTGAAAGACAGTTCTGTGGAACAGATTAAACCATCAGGATTTCATTGTAGAGATGTCGATACTTCCATTTGGTGTGCTGTCAGATTCTTTGTACCATTTCACTATCAAACTTGCCAGGAAACACAGTAAAAGACAATGAAAAAATCTAGTTTTCAGAGCCAGGGAGAACTATAAACTTATATTTAATAGTAATAAAAAAGGATTGCTTTCAGCTGGAAAGGTGGCATTGAGCTGAGTTTTGAGCACTGTCCACTTTAATAGTTTCATTTTCCAATTAGGAAAACTGGCAGATAGCTTAGCCTTCAGTTAAACCACTCCATGAAACATGAGAGGGAGCCTTGGGGAAAGTATTCTGCAAATGCTTTCTTTGTTGAATAGA
Organism: Antechinus flavipes; assembly: GCF_016432865.1. NCBI lineage: Eukaryota > Metazoa > Chordata > Mammalia > Dasyuromorphia > Dasyuridae > Antechinus > Antechinus flavipes. Next base: position 22,034,606 of record NC_067402.1, read on the forward strand.
GTTACGACTTTTGGAGTCATTCACCTGTTGGTGGGCATTGAGAGCAAGTGAATAGACATTGAAAATCAAGAGCGTTGGATGTTACATCAAGTAGCAATACAGAGTAAAAATATACCCTCTCCTCTCTTTCTCCTCCTCCTCCAGTAACAAGAAAGAGAGAATTCAGTCACTCTTTTGCCAATTCAGTTTGTAATAAATGATAGTTTATGGAAATGGTCTTTCCATTAGATATTATTAAAACAATGAATACATTGGTTTGTCACTGCTGAGTTTTTCTTATCTGAGAAAGGATGTTGGTTTTAGAAATATACCTGTTACTTTGATTACTATTGAGAATATGTAAAGTCATCGCATTATACAACATATTGTAAGATGAGCATGTCCAGTGCCTCTTGTGAACACAGTAGGTGCTTAATCAATGTGGAATTAAATTGTAGATTTTATAAAGTGATAGAGAATGAAGGCATATTAATCTCTTACATCAGCTAACTGCAATGTCACAAGTATTTATTAAATACTGTGTGCCAGACGCTGTGCTAGACACTTTGGATAAAAGAAAAGAAAAAAAAAACAGGTCCTAATTTCAAGGAACTTACATTCCACTTAATGGGTTTATCAGATGGAGATAAAAAAAATAATAAAATTTGAGGAAAGAACAGTAGTAGCCATAGGAATCAAAAATGCTTCCCAAGACACCTAGGCTGAATCTCAAGGAATATGGGTATTTTAAGAGCTGTAGTTGAAGAGAGAATTTATTTCTTGAACAGGGAACAGCCTATATTAAAACATGGAGATGAGATAGAATGTCAAGTTCAGGAAACACCAAATACGCCACTTCAGTTATAATGTGGTTTATATGAAGCTGAGTAATATGCACTGTTTAAAAATATAGATGGAAGCCATATTGCTAAGATTTTTGAGTGCCAAACTGAGGAAATTATAATTCTAGAAGCAATGGTGAACGAGTGAATGTTCTTGAGCAGGAAGTAGCATGGTCAAATTTATGTTTTAGCAAGATTATTTTAGAGGATAGGGTGCAAAGAGGAAAGAGTGGAAGCATTACGAGTCTTTAGCAATGGTATAATTGAGAAATGCTAAAATTGTGTTCATGTAGGTTGTTGCATGTAGCAAACTGTAGTGTTTTGTAATTAATTCATTTACAGAGGAAAAAGTAGAGTCCTTGTACTGTTAATGAGTGGGAAACTATGGGCACCAGAATTATTTTTATATTTATGGGACAAATATTCTTTGCCTGATTATGACATAGTTACAAAAGATGAGAATTTGATTACAAAGTATATAATAAAGTGAAGTCCTTCAAAGAGAGGAGTTAACTGATGAATAAAAAAGACCAGTGGGTAAAAGAACAGATTTCAGAATTGTCCAAGTGAAGCTGTGACCATTTCCATAAACTATCATTTATTACAGAACAGACTGAATTGGCAAAAGAGTGACTAACATTCTCTCTTTATTGTTACTGGAGGAGGAGGAGAAAGAGGGGAGAGGATATATGTTACTCTGTATAGCTACTTGATGTAAAGAAGAAGTAGTGAGGCTATAAATGACTTTTTATTGTCACATGCTACAGAAGAAAAAAAAAGAGTGGAGATATACTTTACTTCCTATTACCCTCTGTCACTGAGAGCAGTAGAGTAGAAGACAGAAAGTACTTCTCCACATTGACCCTTCTGATTGCTTAGAGGTAATGTAGAAGAATTTTAGAAAGAAAGAAGCTTTTTTTTTCCAAATAGAGGATGAGGTTCATATTTGAAAGAATAAACTAAGACTGAAGCTGGAGATGACAGATATAGCATTGTGGCTATTGAGGACTGAGCCCACCTTATTGGGAAAGCAGCTTAAAAATGGAGCATCATAGGAAAAACACCAGTATATTGATTTATCCAGCTAAGACTGTGTACTTAGTTTAGCGTTATTCAATAAGAATTTATTAAGCTCTTACTCTATATCTACCATTGTACTAACCACTGATGCTTCAAAGAGTGTGCTTTTAGGCAACTCATGCTCTAAATCAGGGGTCCTCAAACTACAGCCTGTGGGCCAGATGCAGCAGTTGAGGACATTTACCCCCCTCATCCAGGGCTATGAAGTTTCTTTATTTAAAGGGCCACAAAACAAAGTTTTTGTTTTAACTATAGTCCGGCCCTCCAACAGTCTGAGGGACAGTGAACTGGCCCCCTATTTAAAAAGTTTGAGGACCCCTGTCCTAATGAAGGAAATAACATATACAAAATTGTACATATGGATATATACAGTGTATGTAAAAGCATTGGTCATAGGAGGATTTTGAAAGGCTCCTTGCAGAAGGTAAATTTTGAGCTGACTCTTGAAGGAAGCCAGGGAAGTCAAAGTATAGAAGTGAGGAAACAGAGAATCCCAGGCATGGGGGTGAACCAATGAGATAGTGTGATGTTGAGTGCTCCTGAGTCATCAAGTATGTAAAAAACAATAAAGTATAAGAGAAGAACAGCTTAGCAGTAGAAACATGCATTCATACAGAAGCTATGTTCATCAAGGAGCTTTTACGACCAATTTCAGAGAAAGAAAAAAAAATCAATCCTATAGTTCCAGAATTGTGGATTGCCTAGGTCATATACATTTCTTATGAGTATGCCTTATTACTTTGGGGCATTAAGCATCTGTCCACTGTCCCCACAGAGCTTCTATAATTAGTAGAAGAGCATGATCTAAATTTGTGAGTAGAATTTTATGTAAATACTGTGCTTTTGCTTTGCATTTTCTATTTTAATTAAGGCTAATTATTTGTCACTGATTTGTTCATCAGAAACACACCAATGGGGGCTCATGAGTTTCAGCTAGATTAGGTTACCCCTATGATGCTGCAAATAGTGACTTGAAGCAATCACTCTTCTTCTAAGGAAACCTAATGTAACAAGTGTGATGGCAAGTCAAAGGAAAGTGAGCTACAGAGTGAGAAAAAGGAGTGCCATTGAGAGAAAAGGAAGAGGTCAACACATCATGGGAAAAAATAAAGCAGAAACTCATGTGGTTAGTTTAAGTAACTACTACATCCTTAAATTTCCCTTTTGGTAACTATGTGTTTGCTTTGTGAATAAGATTTAAAATGTATCTTTCAGTTTGTTTAATTTAAAGTCCTAATTCTTTCAATAAGTGGTCACTGAAATATTTGAGCCTAAAAGCATTCATAGAACTGAGGGTAACAAACCCTGATGAAGGGTTTGTCTTATAGTTCTCCTGTACCCCAGCACCATTGTAACATAATACCTATTTATGGTCAAAGCCTATTAGGAGGACATGGATGTCGGGCAGTTTTGTATTCTTTGTCTCTCAGGGCTAGACAGAATCAAGAAAACCTGAATTCAAATCCTACCTCTGACGCATACTAGCTATGGACCAGGCAAGTTATTTAACCTCTTTTCAGCCTGTTTCCTTATCTGTTAAATGGGTATAATAAGAGTACCAAGGATTATGGTAAGGATTCGTTGAGATAATATATGTGCAATGCTTTGCAAACTTTAAAGCATTATGTAAATGTCTGCTATTAGGAGCTCATTATTTTTTTAGATCCTCGCATATTTTATGAGGAAATCTTTGAAATGTAAAAAATACACCAGTCTTTAATGTTTCTATGCCGTTTTACAGGGCGAGTTCCACAGCATTTCAATTGGAGTTACTTGAGAAAAAAAAATTATTTAGCCAAATGGCTTGTGTTTATGGAATTTTCAAATGTTTCCAGAAGTTCCTAAAAACTTATTTTAAAAAAAGGAAGACCTGGTCAAGTTTAGCTCAGAAATTGCTTTTCAACAAAGCCTCTTATTTGCCTGAAAATCAATCTTTCATCTCTTTTCTGTGCTACAGAGGCCAGAACTCTAGAGGCTGCCCCAACTCTAGGAAATAGAGGCCTATGATCTTTTCACAGTAGGTTGAAAATTCCATTTGAGCCAGACCTGAGGTCTTGTTAACAACAGCACAATGAGCACTAGACCCCACCTGATCTTGTTAAGTGTTTGTACTTGGGGGGTGGGAGAGATTTCATTGAACTTCAGTGCAGAGTCAAGCTTTCCCTTTTTATCAGCTCAGTAAACCTGGAAAATTTTTGTATGTGTTTTACTTATGACCATCTCTGGGGAAGGACAGTTGAACTTGTTTTTGCTATGTGCCTTTAACTCAATGAGCATTTATTTAGGGGTAAAGTACCTTGCAAGGAGCCAGAGAAAAAGTAGAAATCCTTTCCTTCAAAGAGTTTCCAGTCTACTATAGAGAGGAAATGAAATGTGGATAAGTAAATACAAAGGTTTGTGTGTGTGTGTGTGTGTGTGTGTGTGTGTGTGTGTGTGTGAGGTTGGTTGGCTTTTTTTGGGGTGGAGGTGTCTGTTCATAAATATTTAATAAATGGCTTTTCAAAGAAAAAGAAGCTGTGTAGATGGGTGTAGATGTTAATAATAGTAGTAGTAGTAGTAGTAGTAGTAGAAGATGAAGATGAAGAAGAAGAAGAAGAAGAAGAAGAAGAAGAAGAAGAAAAAGAAAGAAAGGAGAAGAAAGGAGAAGGAAAGAGAAGGAGAAGGAAGTGAAAGAGAAGGAGAAGGAGGAGAAAAAGGAGAAGGAGAAGAGGGAGAAGAAGAAGCCACAACACACTTTTAACTTGAATTTGCTTTATTGATATTTTCTAATCTTTTGTAAGTCTGGACAATCAACAAAACAAGTCAAACCTCAGTTTATAGTATTTGTTGATTTCTGAGGTACAAATGCACCTAGAAACTGACCGATTGGCTCTCAAAGCTGGTTCTGTCATATCCATGTAAACCACTCTCTCATCAGAAGCTTATCTCTCTCAAAACAGATCAGTGCCTGCTCTGCAACTTATATTCTTAAATAATTGCTTGGAGTACTAAGAAGTTAGGTCATAACAATAATAGCAACTGACATTTATATTAAGTTCTATGTTAGAAACATCTCATTTTATTTTTGGAACAACATAGGAGGTAAGTATTATTGTTAGCTCCACTTTACAGATGAAGGAAATGATTTTCCTTTAGATCACACACGTAGCAAGCATCGAAGGCTGGATTTGAACTTTCTGACTCAGTCTATCATTCTATGTACTCTTCCACCTAACTGCCTTAAGATTAGGTGACTTATCTATAGTCACTCAGGCTATCATATGTTTGAGGATAGATGAACCCAGATCTTCAACACTCTGAAGTTGGTATTCTATCCACTCTATTTCCTTACTCCTCAAAAACAAATTATTTCATGTTTCTAGTCAAGCCATAGCCAAAAGACTATTTAGACTTCACCAATTTGAAATTGAAGGAAACTTGGAAATGGTTAGGCTAAAAAGGCTAACTTTGGAAAAAAGATAATAGACATTTTGCTAAGCACATTCAGAAGCCCAGAATCTCAGTAGTGGATCTGATTTCTGGAGCTATCTTGTTTGAGCCATATTTAGAAAAAATAATCCCCAAATATCCTTACAAGTTATCGTCTATGCTTGAAGACCTTCAGTGAGAAAAAAAAAAAAAACTCATTACCTCCTAAGACGGCACATTGTATTTTGGTGTGACTCATTATTAGAAATTTGTTTTCCTTATATCAGTCTACAGTTTGCATTTTTACAAAGCCCAAACTGTTCTGCTCTCTGGAACCAAGGATATCAAGTCTAATCTTTCTTCCCTGTGATTAATAGCTCAGTGAAAGCTAAAGAACAATGGGACAAAGAGTTCAGTTTGGGACTTAGCTGATGGCTGAACTGATAGTGAGATTGTATCCACCATGATACAATAGAAGCATAGCTCTAGAGTTAGAAAAGATCTTCTAATCCAAATCTCTTATTTTAGAGATGAGAAAATTGAAACCTGGGATAAAATATTTGTCCAAAGGTTTCATAGGTTGTGATTGGATGGGATTTGAACCCAAGTCTGTCTCCCGGTCTCAGGCTGCCTCTCAGCTTTCATATAGCAATATTAAACAACACGGGCTCCCTTTTAACTCCACTCAGCTGACTTGAGAGGGAAGATCAGCAAGCTATTTTTAAGCCAGGACAAGACCACTTTGTACACAAAGATGGCATTCAACAATGACTGGGATATCAAATTTGTTTCATCTATTTATAAAAGCACTTAGATGCTTCTGAGACAAATTTCCTCTCCCACTCTTGATTTCCATGATGTTTTTTTAAAGGCTTCTCTAATTTTTATTTTTCACTTTCAGACTGCCCTCTCCCTAGTCTGAAATGGGGAAAACTTCATGAGATTGCAGTGTACTTTTCTGTTAGGAACAGAATAAAACAAAAACACAATAAATTGTGAATTTGCATTTCACATCTCTATTCTTCTGGGAAAGTCTTCTTGGTCAGGAGATTTTTACTATCTTCAGAAATCCTATAAATTTTTAAGAGTTGTCCTGTTAGAAAAGTAGCAGTAACTTGATCTTACCAAGTAGTTAAGTGCTAAGCATCCTAGACATAACCTGAGGATTTCACCAAGCTGATTTTTCTGTCACACTACCAGATGAGTGCTTATTACCTAAAGATGTTGGAAAAGGAATCAAGAAAACCAGTGTGATCTTTACAAACTCAGCAGGTATTGGTGGCTGTGCCTTTTCCATTTAATTCTCTTTTTACACAGGCAGAGCAATATCATTTCCTTTGGTAAATGTGGAAACTGAAGAATGAAAAGTTAAGTGACTTAGCAGAGAATCCCCATCTCTTGATTTCTGTTTTATTTTGTTTTGTTTTTAAGCAGGTTACCAAATCATTGTGCAATAAGCCCACTGCCTTCTGAAGCAGTTGATTCCATTTTTAGCTAGCGATAATTGTTATATCAACTGCTATCTCTTTATGTTTCTGCCTTCTTGGAGTTGTAAAGTTGATTTTTTGCACCTAAGGTTAAGAATTTACATTTATTTCCATTCAATTTTGTTTGACTAAGCTTGGACCAACATTCTAGATTGAAATTTTTGCGCAAGATACATACCTCAGACATTAAGGTAGTCGCTAGCTAGATCATAATAGAGTTCAATGATTCAATTACTGATATGAGATGTCCACTGGTGAAGATCTGGAGTATAACTAGTAGAGTGTCTCAGTCTATTAGTATTGGTTCATAAGAGTTGATTGTTAAATGTTCAGTGATAACATTTTCATCTTGGAAACTGGCAAAGGTTATGAATCAGGGCTTGATTTATTGTTTTGTTAATTTTCTAGATTTAAGAAAGTGATGGAGAAAGTGTTAATAATGTTTAATCAACATTAAACTTAAAAATGTTCCCTGTGCACATTTGTGGTAATGATGGTAAGAGCTGGTGATTAAAAATTTACTAATTCACCCTGAATGTTGTTGTTCAGTCATTATTCAGACTTTTTGTGATCCCATTTGGGGCTTTCTAGGCAGAGATACTAGCGTGCTTTGCCACGTCTTTCTCCTGCTCATTTTACAGATGAAGAAACTGAGGCAAACAGGGTTTTATATGACTTGTCCAGGGTCAAACAGCTAGTAAGTGTTTGAGGCTAGATTTGAACTCTGAAAGATATGTTTTCTTATTCCAGGACTGGTACTTTATCTACTACATTGCCTCGCTGCCCTACATCCCTAAATACTATTAATCTGTTAGTTATACTGCTCAGGGTTAAATGATGATCACCATTAAAGGCTCCTTAATGATAAACAGTAGAATTAATATGGAGCACATAGGTGGGAAAATGATCTGGTGAGAAGAGTGCTATCTTTGGAGTCAGAGGATCTGTGTTTAAATCCCAGTTCTGCTACTTTATATGGATGATTTTGGAAAAGTCACATGACTTTTTGGGCCTCGTTTCTTCATCTGTAAAATGAAAGGTAGTAGTGGTGGTGGGTTAGATATCCTCTAAGGTCCTTTTCTGATCTAAATCAATATTCCTGAGAAACATAAAGAGGCAATGTACATGGTAGATGGATTCTTGGATCTGGTTTCAAAACCTATCTGATACTTGAATAGCTATGTGATGCTGAGAAAATCACTGAAACTCTCTGGGCCTCTGTTTTTTTTAATCTATAATATCCAGATGATAAAAATGCCTTAGATTTAGACTTAGAAGGGCTGTCAGTGGGCATCTAGTCTTTTTCAGATGAGGAAACCAAGGCTCAGAGATATTAGTTGACTTTCCCATTGACATGAAGAATCAGAGGTGAGAATGGAGCCCAAATTCAGCTTTTCCCAATGAACCACAATTCATCCTCCAAGAAGGCCAGGTACCCATTTTTTGGAGAAGATCTTCACATTTCAGAGAAGAATTATACTAGATGATTCTTGATATCCTAAACAAAGAAAAAATCCTACAATTCTATGTTTTCTTACAGAAGCCAATAAATTCTAATTAACAAGTTCTACTCAACTAACAATAGTTATGCAGATTGATCCCATCTTTTGACTCCATGCTCTCCCCCCTGAGTCTGATGTCTTTCCATCTACCATTTTGAGTGCACAAGCTGCTTAAGAGATACTGACATTGAAACATAAGGCAAATGTTTACATAGTTTACGTTCCCCATTTCTGTCAAGCAGATCAAGTCACTCAGTCCCTAAGTGTTTTCCTTTCTTGTTTTGTGAGATAATACTTAATTAACTTTGTCACATGTTAATGGTTCTGATTCATTTTTAGCCTCAAGTGATGGTTTTTACCAGGTTCCCAATCTCTGTATTTTGTCTCTACTGGATGGTATGAAGATGTTTCATTAAACTATTAAAAACAATATCCCTAAATTTGTTCATGCTGCTGTAATTATGCCAAAACATTATTTTCCTCAGAAACCTGATCTTTCTTTCTGCTGAAGGACATCTTAGAAGTGAAGATGTTTTATTTATTTTAATACTAGAACGTGAAATTAAATGCACAGCAGGGACTTTGGGTGGGAGGGAATTGGGTAAGAAGGGATGAGCAAATTCATCATCTGTTTTCTGAAGAACAAGTCCTAACCCTCCAGTGGTTCTTTATGAAACCTTCCTAAGGCAGGGAGAATGTTCCCCAAGCAGAAATTAGCAGAGCTATGACCAACTGGCCCATTAATTAGCCCAGAGCATTGTTATTGACTCTGTCCTTCTTTATTTGCCTATCCAGCTGAGATTTGTCTTAGTGAAGGGGATTTATAGCAAAAGCATGGACAGGACACTTATCCATAGCAGTACTGAGAAGTTATTGCTGGTGCAAATTTTTTTTTGAAAGATAAGTATGTCAGTAACCATTTTACCAATAGAGGGGGAAGCTGGTATATTCTCCTTATCATATGTGAGGGGAACATTTAATATCTTGTGAACATGGACTAATACTGATCTGTTAATATAAATCTGGACAGATACTACATCCCTCTGCGCTTTCTTAGTTTTACTCTCTATGAGAAATTTGGTCACTTTTTTCTAGAGGTTGCAGAGAATATATTGGAGATGTCTTGACTTTTGTTTGTGGAGAATTTCTAGTCAATTCATCTTGTGTTTGAGGAAAGTGTCAAGATCTGGAGAAATTAGGAAAAGAGCTATAGAACTGACAGCTTTCTTACCATGGACCATATGGGTCCCAGAGAAGTGATGATGGTATCAGTAGAAGAATGAGGGTTACAGATGAGGAAGCTGGCTTATGCTCAGATAATTGGTCTTTCTTAAATATTTTTTTTTGTAATCAAGAATAGTTCTGTGTCTTTGGTGGGAGTACAGGGAAGCAACTGTGGTTGAAAAGTAAAAAGCAATAATATCTTTTCTTCATAAAAAGAAAATACTTTTTTTTTTCCTTTTCCTGGAGGCAGCTAGGGGATTCAGTGGATAGAGGCCTTGGACAGAAGGTAGGAAGACCTAAATTCAAACTTAGCCTGAGACATCTTGTAGTTGTGTGATTCTGGACAAAGTTGCTTAACCACTGTGTATCTCGTTTTCCTTATTTGTAAAATAGGGATGACAATGGTAGCTACCTCCCAGGGTTATTATGAGGATTAAATAAGATGATGAACAGTGCCTGACATATAGTAGGTGCTATTACAAATGCTTTTCCCTTCCCTCTGACCCAATCAGAATTGTTTCTGGATTGTTTTAAAAATAATAGAGTACATTGAGAAATCTGTGATCTAATGGATGGGAGCATATGTGCTTTTCTATGATCCACCTAGCAGCTGAGCCATGCCTTCTTATCTTGTAGAACTCTTCCCAGTCTTCTTATAAATTCTCAATAAGGGATCTGCTCAGTGTGGGATGGAAGAGGTAAGAAGATATAAGTAGCAGGAAAGTTCTATATTTCTTGACATTTCATGGAATTTCAGCTAAAGGGACCTCAGTGGTCATCTATAACACACAAATCCCCCAAATCCCCACTACAGCACACCAGATCAGTGCTCTTCTTGCCACTGCTGGAAAACCTCCAGGGAGGAAGAACCCACTATTACATGTTGGAGTAGATCCAATTGTTAAGAAGTTATACTTGATGTTACATCTAAAAATTTCCCCTTTACATCTTCTCCATATTGCTATTGGTTCTGCCCTCTGGGGCCAGACAAAATAAATTTAATCTCTCTTCCACATTCAAATTCTCCCTTTGACTCCATATTAGCTGTATGACCCTGATACTGTATATCACAATCTCTGAAGAATTCAAGCTAATGACCTGGAGAATATGGACAAGTGACCGCATCTTTATCCTTCCAGTACTCCAGGCCAGAGATGCCAATATCTGCCACTGGCAAACCCAAATTAAAATATAATTGAGAAATATTTAGCAAAATGAATAAAACATAATAGATCATAGATAATATTAATTTATGGTTTTCTAAGTCAATACACAGCCCAGATATCAGTTTCTCTTTGAGTTGGACTAAAGCCCTAGGCAGCAAGAAAGGATAACCTGCTCTCTTAAGGGAGTTTCCTCATGTGGGACTTCTCTATATCAATGAAATCACAGATCTAATTATTCAACCTGTCACTAATATCATGGCAGCTTTTGAAGTACTTAAAGACAGCTATCATATTTGTCCCAATTCCTCCATCCCCTGAACCTTCTCTTTTCCAGACTAATTATCCCTAATTACTTCAACCTGTCTTCATATGACATGGTTTTAAGGTTCTTCCTTATCCTAGTCTCTCCCTTTCAAATACTCTCTAGCTAATCCATGTGTTTCCTCAAATGTGGCCCCAAAACTGGACACTTTCCTTCAGGTGGGGGTCTGACCAAGCAGAGGAGAACTGAGCTAGGGCTTCCTTATTTGGGGAAATGGCCCAAGATGGCATTAGCTCTGCCGGACAGCCCATAGGCAGTCTGTTGTTCATCCTTCACTCTCACCACACGATCAACCTGCATTGTTTACTGTAATAAATCTCTCTGATGACATCCTTTGTTTGCTGCTTTTCTTCTACATCATTATTTGCTGGGAGTAGATGATAGGTTCTATCCTCTCTGTGTTGGTTCTATCCTCTCTGTGTCTACACTGTCCTTTTGGGTGATCCACAACTTGAATTTTTCAGAGATGGTGACTCATAGCCAAGTAGAATCAGTGACTGAAATAAAGCATTTCCACTTCTTCTACAAGTATATTTTCCCTTTTTCCCAAGAATGTAATTTGGGACAACCTCAGGAATCTTTGAGTGACTCTATAGCTTGCTAAAAACACTTTATGTTTGAAAAATTCCATTTTGGGGGATATACAAAATGTGAAATTTCTTGGCTGAGATGATACCATATGGACTAAATGCCATGTGAACAGGAGGGGTGTTGTAAGTGCAAAGAATGTCCCCATCAGTAGCATCAGTGGGAGCTATTCATTGGGCAGCTGCTCTGGTCAAGGCACTGTGGCCAGCACTGGACTGTTTAGGAGAAGATCCGGCACTCTGCAAACTACTTATTAGATGAGACATGAAAAGATAAGTACTAATGCAATGAACAAATGGATTAATGAATGAAAAGTCATTTATTATGGATTTACAATGTGCCAGGAACTAAGAATACAAATAGAAAAGGAAGATAGCCCCTCTTAATCAAGAAGTTCAACTTTCAAAGCAGATGTCATGTCCCAGTGGTTCTAAGCATGCAGCTACAGGGCAGATGGCAAGGCCCACAATCCTTAAAGTGCACTGGCACAATGCACAGTAACAGCAAAGTTGCAATGATGACCAACTGGGAAAGCCATGGCTGTTCTGATCAATATAATGATCCATGACAATTCCAAAGGACTTATGATGAAAAAATGCTATCCAGCAGGGAACTCATGAACTTTCAGTACAAATTAAAGTACATTTTCTCACTTACTTTATTTTTCTTGCTTTTTTTATTGTAAATATGGCTAATATGGAAATTTGTTTTGCATAATTTCAAATGTGTAATTGATATATTGCTTACCTTCTTAGTAGCTGGGAGAAGGGCTAGGAGGGAAGGAGAGAATTTGAAACTCAAAATTTAAAAAGAAATTAATGTTTAAAATAAATAAGAAATAATTTTTTAAAAATCCTATTTTTAAAGTGCACAGGTATGTCAGATAGCAATGATTGGGAGTATAAAGGGCAAAATGACTGTCTTTCTGGTAGATAGTATCCAGGTCAGAAACTCTGTATTGTTAGGGTACAGATAATGGAATTGTGGGCAGCCTGAAATGTCTGCCTCCCACTAGTCCACCTGAGTGGTGATAATCTGAGTAGTGAGCAGACAAGCATAGTAGGGAGGGAGATGGAGAATTATTAGCTGGTGCTTTGGTCCAGATTAATAGTATAGACAATAAATGCTTTAAGATTTGAAAAGATGTGGATATCATTTTAGTATAGATCAATAGATTGGAACACAAGGTTTTGCAAGGGTTAATGTTGAAAACTTACCCATGCATGTCTTTTGTATATATAAAACTTTAATAAAAAAAGAGAAAAGCATAAAAAAAGAAAAAAAAGTATAGATCAGTAGAAGAAGTATCATAGAGAGGTTGGGAGTCAAGTTGGGCTTAAAAAAGTAAGGATTATGGAGGAGGAAAAGGCATTCTTGGCAGGAACAAAGGCACAGAGGCAGTACTATTTCATAATATGTTCAATGAACAATAAAGATACTAGTTTAACTAGAATGAATGGGTTTGTAAAGAGGAAGGATAGAGGGGCTCAAGTCAAAATGAAGACCTAGTGAAGCTTGTTCAAGATAGACAGCATAGTAAAGTGAAAAGAACAATAAATTTGGAGTTCAAAGTCCTGATTTCAAATCCCAGTTCTATCTCTTACTAGCTGTCAGTTATTCGACTTCTCCAAGATTCAGATTCCTCATCTGCAAAAAGGAATAATTTGACTCAAGGTTTTCAAGTGAATTTAGTGTTTGTTTGTTTTACAAAAAAAGCATTAAGAATGAAGGACTTGTCAAAAGTATCAGATGTTGGTGAGAGGTCAAAGAGAGAGAAGACTGACAAAAACTTGTTCATTTTGGTGGTAAGAATGAGCTGGAGAAGTAAATGGCCAACCGCTCCAATATCTCTGTCAAGAAACCAGAAAATGGGCTCATGAAGAGTAGGACTATAGTGAAAACTGCCTGAACAAATTGCCTGATCCTTTCATTATGGGTTGGGAAGAAAATACAGATTGTATGTTTTTCTTTGCTACTGACATTCTGTAAAGTGTCCTACACTTGGACTTATTGAAGTTCTGCCTCTTCCACATCCTATTTGTTTGACCTGAGAAAAGTCATTTTGACTCTCAGTGTCCTACAGACTCTCAAAAGATGATGAGTTGTACAACTATTGTTGAACTGAATTGATAAAAGGAGTTCCCTTAAAGGAAGTTTTCTATACCAGTAAAATCATAGACTTGGGTGAAAAGTAGACAGTGGTCACAGAATACTCTCATATCAAAAGTCATCAGGTCCAATGCCCATTGAAATCTTCCTGCTACATTGGTGGCTTTAGTTTCCTTTAGGATTTTCAAAATGGCAGCCTCCAAGGCTCTACTGTTAGTGTTGGCGTTGTCCATTGGTAATCTGGAGATTTGCCATCATGCTCTTGAGCATTTACAAAGCCCAGTGGCTAAATTGGCTAAACTTCATTGATCACACGTGCTAATCAATTTCTTTTGAGGATTCAGGAAGCATTTATTTGGCACTCACTGTGTGCAAAGCATGGCTAAGCAGTAGGGATAAAAAGATAAAAGTGCAAACATAGTCTCTGCCTTCATGTAGCTTACATTCTAACAGGAAAGATAGTAGGTAATAAAGAGGTGCATAAAAGACACAGAGCTGGTGGAAGGCCATCATTTAGTGAGGGATTAGTCCAAACCAAAGCATTCAAATGTCCCACAATTTTTTAGTTTCTTGGCCATGAACAAAATGGTTCTTAAAAGACCCTTCCTTGGGCAGCTGCTTTATTTCTTTTTCCTTTCTCTTTCCCAACAGGACCTTCTGAAGAGATGTTACTCTGCAAAGGCATCTTACCTCTTCCAACAAGATAAGTTCTATGATGTCAGCTATGACACAGGAGACAAGTCGATCCAATGTAGCCGCCGGCCTGATGCATTCAAGTTCTGGATGACCTGGAAGGCTCTGGGGACGCTGGGTCTTGAAGAAAGAGTGAACCGGGCTCTTGCATTAGCGAGGTATGCACATGTGCACATTGATATGAGTGCTGATATCACAGATTGTAATATGGGCATATAATCAAGGATGCAGTAAGGCAGAGAGGCCTCCTTTGGCTAAACGAGTAGAATTCCAGATATGGAGCCTGAAAGCCCTGAACTTAAATCCTTCCCCATATAGGTAGTAAGTGTTAAGGCATTTAACCACTCTGTGTCTCAGTTTCTCCTTCTGTAAAATGAGATCTTTAACTTAGTGACCTCTAAGTTCTAAAGCTATGATTCAATGAACTCCAAAAATCTGGGTCTTCAAAAGTTCTGGTCACTTTTAAACTCTCCATTACTTGCCACTGACTCTACTGCTGGTGCCAGCCAGTTCCTCTCTCTGTCTCTCTGACTCTCTCCTTCTCAATTTTTTTGTCTTTCTCTCTGTCTCTTCCTCCCTCCCTTCATCTTTTTCTGTTTCTTTCTTTTTGTGTGTCTTTCTGTCTCAGTTTCTCTCTATATCTCTCTCCTGCTCTTCCTCCTCTTCTTCCTTCTCCTCCTCCTCCTGTTCCTGCTGATGCCCCGCCTTCTCTTCTTCCTCTCCTCCTCCTCCTTCTTTCTTCTTCTTTCTCTCTCTCAGTTACTTACTAGCTGTGTGATCCCAAGCAAGTCACTTAGTCTCAATGTGCCTCAGTTTCTTCAACTATAAAAATGGGGTCATGCCACCTACCTTTAAGGGTTGTGATGAGGATAAAATGATATAACATAAAGTGTTTTGCAAACTTTAAAGTATTATACAAATGCCAGCTATGATAATAATATGATATAATTAATGTAGTATGATAGCTATTATTATACCATGCTGCCCTAATTTCCTTCTGTTAAAATACAGTTTTCTGAGAATTTAAATGACTGGACCCAATATAAAATACACTTCAGTGTCTGATCCGTTATTAATCTATTTCAAAACTTTGAAGATGGCCCTTCTTGACAGAAGGACTGTCCAATGAGATATCCCAGTCAATGGTCATAAAAGTTTTCAATGAGAACAGACTGTGGGAAAGCATGTTTTAAGAGTTTCAAGGAGGCCATTTTCCTTATGTGTTTGAATTTATCTTTTCTGGAACATCACTCACATGGGGGTTTTAAAATGTGAAATAATCCTTCAGACCAAGCTGTGTCCCTATGGGAACAACATTTAGGATGAATGCTTCTGATAATTTGGGAGGGATTCTGAAAATCTCTCTGTATCAAGGAATACTGATTACTGACCAGATATGCCATGCTGATACTATATTCTAGCCTGTTGTAAAAAAAAAATCCTAGAAATTATGGTAAATGATTTTTCCCATCCTGTCTTAGGGGATTCAAATATAGATGAGGTTGACACTGCAGTGTGGTAGCACTAGATTGGAAGTCATGTACTTTACTTCACTACTGGCTGCTGTGTGGTTTTGAACAAATCACTTCCCATAATCTGGTTCTCAATTTCCTTATCTGTAAAATGAGGGAATTGGTCTATATAAGCCTTATGGGATTTTCCAATGCTATCTTTAATGATCCTGCACTTTTTTTCTTGAATACTTTTGATTGAATGGGTAGTGCCTCAGCTACTTAGAAATACATATATAACGATAATATTTATCTTGAAGTTCACATCTGTCTCAGATTGGCTTTATTGTTTTCAGTCAATATATATGCAGATTTTCTGCTGGAGGTTAAATCTGATGTATATATACATAGCTGAACTTCTAAATATACATACATACATATACATATACACAGGTAGAGATGGATAAATTCTTCCAACCATTATTTCATTGGTGTAGATTTTCTGGTAAAGAAGCCCCTCTGATAATTCATATTAGCAACCTACTTTATACTTACATAGTATAGTGTGATGGATAGAGTATTATATGAGGAAAAACTGAGTTCAAATTTTGCTACAGACATTT
This sequence comes from Antechinus flavipes, assembly GCF_016432865.1. Lineage (NCBI taxonomy): Eukaryota > Metazoa > Chordata > Mammalia > Dasyuromorphia > Dasyuridae > Antechinus > Antechinus flavipes. The sequence continues at coordinate 22,051,080 of NC_067402.1, forward strand.
ATTGGCTGTATGACTCTGGGCAGGTTTATTCTCTTCAGCAATAAAATAGTGATAATAATAGCACTTACTTCACCTGGCTGTTGTCAGAATCCAGATGATAATATCTAAAGTGTTTTGCACATCTCAAAGTGTTATACTTGCTGTCCCCCAAAGTCTACACACAGTCCCATTCTATCTGCACAACAATTTAGGAATCATGAGAGTCAGGATTATTAATCCCATTTTACAGATGAGGAAAGTGAGCCATATGTCACTTAGAAGAAGAGCTAGGACCAGTCTTCAGGTTTTTCTGATTCCTTGCCCAGGACCCCTCTCTCTTGCCCCCACGTATTTCAGTAAGTGCAGCTGTGGACTCTGTGACCGATATACCAATACTTGAAAAAGAATCTCCCTCTTTCCAAATGCAAATTATAGCCAGCTACCTACCTTAACCTTTCATACAACTGACATCTGACCCGTCATCCTTAACATGGGCCAAAGGCATACCATGGCCCTCTGCTGGTGCCCAGGGCCAACCCACACGAGCTCTTTTTTAGGAGTTTCACTTCACAGGGACATTAAATTACCAAGTGTTGGAAGATACGCCGGAGAGCTCTTCCTTTTAGTATTTTGCTTTTATTTTTAAGCTGCTCAGAAAGTTCACGGAACCCCCTCCCAAGGAAGCTATAGTCCCTTCTTCATTCTGGGGCCATCTTTTCTTGTATGCGTTTGCACATGTGGCCAAGTGGGTTATTCCTTTGGGGGAAAGGCATTCTTAATCAATTGAAACTGCTGCCTGATGGTAGTTAAAAGTAATTTCCTTCCAGCATATTGGCCCAAGGTAAGTGAGTTCCCAGGATACAGAATAGAGAGATCCACATTTTTGATAGTGAGGATTTACCTGGGCTCATTTCTAAGTGAAAGTGACATTGTTTCTTCAAGAAGCAGAATTGCCTTACCCAGGCAGCGTCTCAAGGATAAGGCATATTCCATGCGGTGATCTCTTAGCGGCTTCAGTGGGCATTAGCAGCATCGTGTCATGAGCTGTCAGTTTCCCTGGGCACTGCGCCAGCCTCCTTAACTGCTTGACCAGCTGTGTCTCCTTTCTTCCTGATAGGTTATAGTGGGGATTATGTGGATGCCATAGTGATAATGTTTCAATGTTACTGAATTTAGACTTGGCTTAATTTAGGAATAGCATCTTGACCTTAAGAATTAAGGAACACATTTCTTTCCACTGGCAAAGTTTTGTGATACTTGCATTATAGGGTTTTTTTTCTGTATATATTGTTCCTAAAGGACAATCTTGTGGTTCTAGGTAAAATCAGGAGTGCTCAACCTGAGATCTGTGAATATTTTGTGATGACTGTATTTAGTGCTTTGCTTCCTTTTTCATTTGTAATTTCTTTGTAATAAAATTGCTTTTATTTTAAACACTCACAAACATTGTTCTGAGAAGGGTTCACAAGCTTCACCAGACAACCAAGGGGATCAATAAAACAAAACAGATTAAGATCCCTTGGACTAGACTGATCTACCCAAGAGGTAAATCATATATAAATTCTAGCTACTCATTACTATGTAGCTTTCAACCTATTCCTGTTGATTCCTAATACTGAGGCTATCCCTTAGCCCTTAGGCTACACTGATAGGTTCAAGATCATAAAATTAAAAGAAAAAGGAACTGGAAGATCATTTAACCAGTTCTCACAGAGTCTGTGTACAATGAGCTTTGCTAGTTGGTTGGTTAATTGGTTGTTATTGTACATTCTTGAAAATGACATCACTATGTTAGTCAAGACTGACTGTGACTTATCAGGCAAATATGAGTTTGGAATGCTCTACCATAGGTCCTTCATAGGTCAGGTCCTTATGAACATTTGGAGTGGACTCTGTAATTTTATGCATTTTTCAATGGAATCAGGTGAAACTCATGGATTATGGGCTCTTGTTGTTCAGTCATATTCCACAAAATTGGTTTTGGATTTTCTGGTAAAGAAGCCACCTTTAACAATGCATATTAGCAACCTATTCAGTTCTCATCAGTTATTTCTTTCAGCTGCTAATATCTTAAAATAATAACCCCAAAGCTACTGTCCATAAACCCCATAATCACAACAAACAATGGCTAGTGTGGCCAACAGATATATTTACATATGAATTCTACCAAACATTTAAAGAACAGTAAATTCCAATACTATGCAAACTATTTGGAAAAATAGGGAAAGAAGGAATCCTACCAAATTCATTTTATGACACAGATATGCTGCTGATATCTAAACCAAGTAGGGTCAAAACAGAGAAAAAATTATAGACTGATTTTCCTAATGGATAGTGATGCAAAAAATCTTAAATAAAACATTAGCAATAAGATTACAGAAAGTCATCCCCAGGATAATACACTATGACCAAGTAGGATTTATACCAGGAATGCAGGGCTGGTTCAGTGTTAGGAAAACTATTAGCATAATTAACTATATCAATAACCAAACTAACAGAAATCATATGATGATCTCAATAGATGCAGAAAAAGCATTTGACAAAATCCAACACCCATTCCTATTAAAAAAAACACTAGAGAATATAGGAATAAATTGAGTTTTCCTTAAATTGACTGATATATCATCTATTTAAAACCATCAGCAACTATCCTATGTAATGGGGATAAACTAGAACCATTCCCAATAAGATCAGGGGTGAAACAAGGTTACTCATTATCACCATTACTATTCAATATTGTATTAGAAATGTTAGCTTTGATAATAAGAGAGTGTGGCCAAGGGAAACTCAGACCTGAATCCCATTTCTGAAACTTACAAGGAGGAAAGATAGCAGCTGGTGACTTTGCATAGCCCTATCTCACTTACATCCAATTCACTTGCAATTCCTGTCATCACCTTCCAGATGTCATGATCCTTTTTGAGAATGAAGGAAAAATGGCAACAATCTGTGAACTCTGTGATGTTCAGTGAGTCATTTAACATCTGTTTACCTTAGTTTCCTCATCTGTAAAGGAGGGCATGATTTTATGGTCTTTGAGGTCTCAACTAACTCTTTATCTAAACCTATGATATGTAAAAGAAAAAAAGTAAGTTCCTATGAGGATCCAATGAAATAAGGCAGGTAAAATGTTTTACAAACATAGAAGTACTAGATATAATTCCCTCCCAGTATCATTCATTATCATCTCTGGGCTGCTTGGTGAGTACTGAAGTGGGGAATGCAAAGTAAAATTCTCCTATCAGGTATTAGATCCTCAGAGCTTGAAAATACATTAGAGACCACTGAGTCTGACCCTTTCATTTTACAGATGAGGGAACTGAAGCACAGCTAAGCCTTTATGACTTTACCTGCTTTCAGAGATGACAAATGTCAGAACCCAGGAACTAAAAATTAATGAAAAAAAAGATGTAATCTTTTCCCCCAAATTTATCAAATTCCAAATGATAGGACCATAGCTTTGGAACTGGAAGAGACCATTAACTTTACCCTCTCTCATTTTACAGATAAGGAAACTGAGATACAAATTGGTTAAGTGACTTGATCAGGATCATACAGCTAATAAGTATCTGAGATGAGATTTAAACCTGAGTCCTCCTTACTCAGAATTTACTCTCAAGCCCACTACTCATGATACTCTTTCCACTACATTATGTTTGCTCAGTTCTAATGGGGAAAACAATTCTGAACCTCACAGGTTGGAAAATACCACTTCTGTTTGACACAAGACAGAGAATTATACTTGCTGCATTTCAGCAGGGGAAGAAAAACAAAAGCATTTTGCCACGTTTGCAGCTACCCATTGGGAAGGCTGGCCTGCTGTGGTATGTCTCAGCAATCAGGCTAAATGGGTATTCGCCATGGGGTGATTTTTAAAGCGGTACACTGAAGAATCATGGGCATCAGTCTTCATAGCAACAACAAACAACTCAGCAGCTCTCCTCAGTGCTGACCCCTAGGGGCTCATTTATCTATTCCCTAGGCCCAAGATCTCCAACGAAGGAATGCATTCTGTTCACTCACAAGGAGACTGAGAGATTTATTGTTGCCAGGGAGAAAAAGGTTAAGTGGGAAATGATGTGGCTTTTGTAGTAAGGGCTATGTTTCTGTGACTGAGAAGAGGAGAAATCTAGAATAAATCACCCATGCTAAAGACACCTATACTCAGGTGGGTATCTGTGATGAATCATGCAAGTCCACATTTGCACTAAAATTTGCAGGCTAGGCTGAATACAGATGACAGATTTCAGAAGCCTGAAGTGGCTCAGTGAACCCAAGGGTATCCTTTAATAAAATGATGAAGACTAGTAAGGAGAGGGAAAGGGGAAAGAGGGACCCCAGTACTTGTGGTCAGACTTGGGGAGCCAAAGCATTGGGGAAAGGCAAGATCTTAAAGTGGCAGGAGAAGGTGAGAAACTGTAAAAGACTTATAAAACATCTGGAGGGAACCTTAAAGATCCTCTAAGTCAGGGTTCTTCATTTTTGGGGGTGCCATGGACTTCTCTATCAATCTGATGAAACATTCTCAGAATAATGTTTTAAAAGAATAAAGTAAAATACAAATGATTACAAAAGGAACTAAAAGTTAATGAAAATAAAGATGTAATCTTTTTACCCAAGGTCATCAGCTCCTTAAAATGTATCCATTAATCTGTGGATCACAGTTTAAGAGATTTTAGTTTATCCTGTTATTTTATAGATATGAGAAGTAAAGTAATATCTGCATGGCAAGCAATAGAGCACAGATTTGATCCCAATATTACTGCCCATTTGGGAATGAGTCTCCAGGATCTCCTTTTATCAGTCGATCAATACTAAATGCCAGCTGACCCTGAAAGCGATTGAAGACAGGGCAAGGTTATTCCATTCTGCCACTGAATATTACAGCTGAAAAAGAATTTGGGACCCATGACTTTTACAGAGTTGTGGTGAGATTAGAAGATTTATGATTATAAATGTGTGGAGACACAGGAGATGCTTGGCTAGTTTATGGGTAGCATTGGGTGGCTTCTTAGTAGACAATATTAAAGTTTAGAGGTCAGGACAATGCCCCCAGATTGGGTAATATAGAGTGGTAATCTCAATAATCTGTCAGGCTTCTTCTGGTTCTGAAAATATGATTCTATGATCTAAGATCCTATGACTTGGAAGAGTCTTACTACATTTAATTTGCTAATTCTTATCTTCAAGTCCATTTATCTCACTTGCCCCTCCTCATCTAGAGATGAATGATTTTCTTGCTTATTCTGGACAAAATTTCTACCTTCTCACTCACCTTCCAAGAAATCCAAGAATTATTTGAGTTTCTGGAATAACGTGTCTGTCCATTGATGAGGCATTCTCACATAGTGGATAGAGACCTAGATATATAATCAGCAACACCTGTATTCAAATCCCATTTTATACATAAGCTGTTTGACATTGGGCAAGTCACTTAACATCTCTGAGCCTCAGTTACTTTATCTGCCAAATGAGATAGTCAGTATCAATAGCCTCCAAGAACTTTTATAACTCTAAATCAAAGATTATATGTTCAGAACGGTGATTACAATAATATTCTGGGCCTGAAATACTCCTGGCTTTGGAGTTTCCCTTTCTGAGGCAGTTGTGTTTTTTAATTACAGGTACCTTGTGGAGGAAATTAAGAAAAGGGAAGGATTCCGACTGCTTTTAGAGGTAAGTCAACATAGGCTTGTTTTGTTAGTGATTTTTGTCAATCAACAGGGATAAAGGTGGCCATTTTCTCTTCTGTTACTCTTTGCTGGAGTTATAGCTGGTGGAAATCAATCATTAGCTTAATTCAGAGAGTCCATTATGTTAATTTACTCTATTACTGAATACTTTTCCTCTGTAGGATCTACTGAGAACACACGCATGCTTTTAAGCAACGGAAATCAAAGTGGTCGCCAATAATTAACCCAGGATTCTGCAGAATAAATTATGACATTATTATATACAAATTGCTTATTGACTCCACGGACTATTCAGACTATAAAAATATGTAAAATCTGTTAGGATGCAATTCCTTAAAGGAATGGGAAAAGATTCTTATTCCTCTGTTTGCTTTTTAAAGGAGTGAACTACTTTTCTTTCCCATCCTATCAGATTTGAGCTACAACAAAATGGAGATTCTTTTGTCCATGAAGTTTAAAAAATGAGTGACACAGTATTTTTTGGGTTTTAACATAGGGGGGCAGCTGGGAATAACTTCTGATCTTGGGGTCAGAAGCCCTGTATTGGGAGTTCTGACTTTTCCAATAACTCATCATCCCTTCCAACCTCAGTTTCCAGATCTGCAAAATAGTAGCAACCACAAGTTGCTGGGTGGAAAGCATTACAATGTGATACTGTAAGCGCCTCCCAGCATAGAATCTCCCTCTGTTGATAGTGGTATGAGTGCTGATATTTGGCGTCGGAAAACATGAGTTTCAATTCTGATTCTGGTATTTACTATTTATCTGACCTTGAGTCAGTCAGTTAAACTCTTGGGACTTAGTTTCTTCCACTATAAAATGGAGGAGCCAAACTAGATGGTCCCTTCCAGCTGTAAGTCTGTGAGTCTCTAATCCAGATCAGCAATTTTTCTATGATCAGTAGACTTAGAAAATTGCCCAGAAGTCTGAACAGCAATAGCTGCAATGACAACAAGAGCCACAAGAAATTAAATGACATGATGACTTATGTACTCTTACAAAGCTAGGATGTGACAGAGGCAATCTCTTCCTCCCTCAGAATCAGGATTAGAAATAGGATTTATCTACTATCTTGTCCTGTCTCTCAGATGTTACAATAATAATGTATATCACAATAGCAATAATAAATTGAGAACATACATTTTGAAAATGTCTGATGGAACATAAGCTCTTTGAAGGCAGGACAGCTTTATTTCATTTTGTATGTCCCATATCCAGTGGTTGCTAGAGCTGAATCCTCCAGGCTTGTGAGACATCATTGCTAAATTTTCAATGGGTGCATTTCCACCTCATAAGTTTTCCAGCCCTACAAATCAAGGACTGATTTGTTGAATATCTAAGATTACTAAAATGATAGAGAAAATGTTACTGATGCAGATTATACTTAAAAAATGTGTGATGGGTACTTGTCATATTTTTCAGAGAACAGATTGTTAAAAAACCTTTTACTAGCACACCCCTTCCTTTACCTAGCATGACATAAAGCAATAAAGTAGTTGTCAGATTCAGTGGAACTAAAGATTAGACTTCTAGCTTGGCCCTCTAATACTTATGGGAAATTTTACTGCTTCATTGGTATCCACGATTTATCAAGAAGTCTCTTCCATGTATTAGGTAGATTTTCACTGAAAGGCTGTGAGAGGGCATGGAGAGCACAATCCTTCCTTGCATGGTTAGAATAATTTTTTTCTGCATTTTTCTATAGTAAAGTGGATGGATAATGTGAACGGTTCCCTTTTCTCTGGAAAATGCATTTGATGTAATGGAAAATTGTTTTTCTTAAGAAAAAGGCTAATAGCAGTAATCGTCACTGTTTTCTAGGTTGTAGTTAAGGCTCTAAGGCTGACAATGTCAAGAGAAATATTGAAAACACTGTATGGAGCTGCTCTCAATGTGGAAAGCAGAGTACTTGAAATTTTTTTCTTACTTTTTCTTTCCTTCTTTCTTCTTCTTCTTCTTCTTTTTTTACTGTCAGAAGCAAGAATAATACATATTATCTTGACAGCAAAGGAAGTTACCATTTCAAAGGAAGTGCTCATTATTTTCAGGCACCTGAAAATCACATCTTTAATTTTTTTTTTTGGTATTCAATTTGAGATTCTGAGCAGATATATCTTGTTAGGTGTTTTTGTTCTTACATTATTAGTCCCAGGCTTCTTTTCCAGCTCATGGGAGAACCCTGTTTCTTTCCATTTGGATTTCCTTTCTCTCCATGTTTCTGTATTGGCAGGAGTAACCCAGTAGAATGTGAAGTTATTCAAAGCCAGGAAAAACTTCCATTTTCGTATGAGCTCCCAACAAGATACAGTAGTACCTGGCACACCATCATTTTTATCATCCCCATCCCCATCATCATCATAACCATCATCTTCATCACTATCAATCATCATTACCATAGGTTTCATAAAGCACTTTAATGTTGGTGAAGTGCTTTACAATTATTGTCTCATTGGCTCCCCACAACCACTCTGTAAGGGAGGGACTATTATTAACCATATTTTTCAGATTGGGAAATTGAGATTTAGAGAAATGAAGTACATAGGTAATCAGAGGATGAGTCCACGATTTGAATTCAGGTCCATTACTTGATGTACTGCACCACTTAGATACTTTTAGATATATAATAAGCACCAATAAACACTTGGTTAATTGAGATTTTATTTTGTTGTTGTTTAGTAGTCTCAGTTGTAACTGAATCTTTGAAATGTCATTTTGGGGTTTTCCTGGAACAGATTCTGGAGTGGTTGGCCATTTCGTTTTCTAGCTTATTTTATAAATGAGGAAAGTGAGACAAAAACACTTAAGTGACTTGCTTAGGTCACACAGCCAGTAAGACTTTGAGGCTGAATTCGAACCCAGTTCTTTCTGACTCCAAGTCAAATGCTCTATTTATTGTATCACCTTGATGATTTCAAGACACAGTTTATACAGATGTAAAAAAAAATGTTGTCTCTTTTAATACAATGTTAGCTCTTTGAGAGCAAGGACTATTTCATTTTTATCTTTAATTATTAGCACAGTTCCTGGGACAGAGTAGGTGCTTAATAAATGCATGTTGAATTAAACTAGTACCTTTTAGTTAGAATGGCCTTAAATAGCATCTCTATAGTCAGAAGTAAGAGGATGTATAAGACAGATACTGGCTTTGGAATCAGAAGAATGGTTTTCAGTTTTGCCTTAAGCTCATATTTCAGTACGTGATCTGGACAAATCACTTTGCCTCCCACTAGGAAAAAGAGAATTGATAATACCTGTCAACCCCATACAGCAATGTCCTTCAAGGGCTCAAATAAGGTGAGGTACATGAAGCCTTCTACAAATCTAAGAGTGCCATAAAGTAACAGTTGTAATGATGATGAAACTAAATACCAAGTACCAAAGTCACTTTAAGAAGAGGTGGGGCTCTCTGTAACTTGACCTCTAGATCTCTGATCTGTCCTTCCAGGTTCCCTATACCGTTAGCCCATTCATCAGTTAGGTGGGCTAATGAGAATGGACTGATAAGGACCAATTTGTGGACTGGGTCTTATTTTTATACTTCTGTTTCAATTCCCTTCAAGTCAATTCAGCATTTATTAAATATCTCCTTGATGTGTACCACTGTTCTGGGTGTTGGTAGTGGTATAAAGTTCAGATAAGACCAAGTGTCTGCCCTTAGGTGCTTCAAAGTCTAATGTGCGATAAGGCAAAAAAGATAATGAGCGATGGTAATAAGTTACGATCATAAATGTCTTAGTTGTAGAATATGGCACAACAACAACAACAACAAAAGAATATGGTGCAATGTGGGGTCTCAATTTTGATTCTGTTCCTTCCCAGCCATTGATCACTCACTTTGGCTATTGGATTCCTATGATCTCTGGATTCTTAAGATCTTGCATCTCTAGACCTGATCTCATCCTGCCATTATGGACTTTTGACAGCTGTCTTGTGACCCACTGATTGGCCCTGGCCACCTCATTGTCCCCATTTATAGTACTTCAGATAGCGCTATCCTTTCCCACCAGTGGAGAATCAATGATCTATTCTAACCTTATCATTCCTTCTAAGTCAATACTCTGGAAATGATTTTGCTGTAGTGGTAAATCCCCCTGATCTCCTCCTTGTAGATAGACAGATTATCATCAAGCCAACAATTCTTTCTTGAAAGACTTTGCCAAATGCCCTACCGGATATATTGGTACCTTTACTGTTCTGCTTTAACAGTCTGGAAACCTTATAAAAGAATCCCAGAAATAAAGTTAGGTTTTCAGAGTTTGTTCATAGTAGACCCATGCTGGCTAAACCTGATAGAATATTCGCTTTGAAAGTCTTTCAACAGGTCTGATGTTGGATTCATCCCTTTTGTATAGAATAGATATGACATTTTATTTCTTCAAGGGTTCTGGATCCCTTTCATAGGTCTAAAAAGTCAGTCTGAATAGTATCTGAGTGTTCCCAATATCTGAGATGAGCCCAACAATACTTTATATAGTAAGTGCTGAGGGTCTCATCTGAAAAGTGATGGATAAAGAAAGCCAAAATCATACAGACAAGGTACTTTTAGAAGGTGCTTATAGCTCCCCTGGGGAGGTGTCACTGAGAAACCAAAGGCAAACCAAGAAGAGCCAGCTTGGAAGGCAATGGCAGTTTGAGACAGGACTTTCCCACAAGGGAGATCCAGGGATCAATACCAGACTCCTAGAGTCAGGAATCAGATGCACGGTGAGCAAAAAAGAGCAGGAATCTGAGGCAGGAGCTATTTAGTAACCTTAATTTGTACCCTGTTTGGTCTGGCTTTCCTTTGGTGCTGAAAGAATATGAAGATGTGATTGTTAAACCATTGCTAATATGTTATATTAGCCAAAGGGACCAGAGAGGAGCTGATACTGCTTTGGCTTTCAGAATGAGTAGAAAGGGAGATAATTCAGACTGTTGGCCAGTAGGTTTGATGTCAATTCCTGGTGGGAACAAAAGAGAGTAGCAAGCATTATTAAAGGAAGACTTGATAAAGGATGAGGGACCATCATGGAGTCACTAAGAACATGAGGAACCAGATCAAATCCTTGTCCCTTTCTGATAAGTTTCTTCAACAAGACCTGAGGGAGCCTGGCACAAAGCTACTCTAGAAAAGACTTAGGTTAGTCTAGTTTCACACCTGGTTTCTGACACAGTGATTGTAGGACCATAGGTAAGTCACTTAACTTCATAATCATCTAGGTAACTCACTAACACTATAAAATGCAAAAAAAAAAAAAAGATCCTGGCTTGTGTTAATAGATTTTTTTCTCTCTTAGGACTATGTTTTTGCCTTTCTTTGTATTCCCAGCACTCACCTAGTGGCTAGCAGTGCTTGTTGACTCACAATAATTGATTCTATCAATGACATCACAAGTCTACTCCTCTCTCTGTCACTAATGCACTAGAAAGAAATGCTATGATTTGGAACTATGCCCAAAGGCTATCCAATTGTGCATACCCTTTGATCCAGCAGTGTCTCTATTGGGTCTCTATCCCAAAGAGATCAAAAAAGGAAAAAAGGACCTACATGTGCAAGAATGTTTGTGGCTGCCCTCTTTGTGGTGGCAAGAAACTGGAAAGTGAGTGGATACCCATCAGTTGGAGAATGGCTGAAGAAATTATGATATATGTATGCTGTGAATATTATTGTTCTATAAGAAATGATCAATAGGATGATTTCAGAAAGGCCTGGAGTGCTTACAGGAACTGAGGGAAACTGAGGGAGCTAAGTGAAGTGACCAAGAGAAAATTGTACACCATAACAAGTAGATTATACAATGATCAGTTCTGATGATGTGGTTCTTTTCAACAAGGAGATGATTCAGGCGGGTTCCAATGGTCTTGTGATGAAGAGAGCCATTTGCACCCAGAGAGAGGACTGTGGGGACTGAGTATGGATCAGAACATAGTATTTTCACCTTTGTTGTTGTTAGCTTGCATCTTGTTTTCTTTCTCATTTTTTCCCTTTTTGATCTGATTTTTCTCATACAGCATAAATGTGGAAATCTGTATAGAAGAATTGCACATGTTAAACATATATTGAATTGCCATCTAGGGGTGGAGGGAAGGGAGGGAAAAATTGGAGCACAAGATTTTGCAAGAGTGAATGTTGAAGTAATCCATGCAAATATTTTGAAAATAAAAAAAAAAACTTTAATAAAAAAGAGAGAAAGAAATTCCATGAACACAACAAATGTGGAAGTCAACAAGACATCCAACAAAATCTCTTCCTACTGGGATTGATAGGGACTGCAGGATTTTAGAGTTGAGTGCATTTGGAACTGACTGCTCCCATAGCACGTTGATGAATAGTTCAATGTTGACCTGGAGGGAACTTTCTAGTGAAGTGCCCCAGGGCTCTGTCCTTGGCCTGATTCTATTCAGCCCATGAACAATGACCAGGATTAAGGGATATCTATGCATGCTCCTCAAACACTGGTGACAGAAAATTGTGTGGAATAGCCATCGAATCAGGGGATGGAAATCCTTCAAAGACTTCAACAGATTAGCCTAATGGACTGAAACAAAAAGAAATTAAAAGAGGAAAATGCAAAATTCCATATCTTGGGGTTTTTTGTTTGTTTTTTTAGTTTTTGGTTTTCAAATGAAAATGAGAGCGAGATTATTGGAAAGCATGTCCCATGAGGAAGAAAAAGTTGTATGAGTTTTAGTGCATTGCAAGCTCAGCATAAATGAATAGTGTGAGAGGTCAAAATGACCAGTGTGGATTTAGGCCAACTCTACTTTGAGTAAGGAAATAGTTCTGCTGCATTCTGGGTCCACCGGGACATAGCTGGAGTGTTCTTTCCAGTTCTGAGTGAAGTATTTAAGGAAAGAAATTGGCAAGCTAAAGTAGAGATGAAGGAAGGTGACCCGGTTGGTCAAGGGACCAGAAACCAGTTCTTTATAGGAAGGGATCTATTAAAACACCTGGGACTGTTTAGACTGAAAAAAAGAAAAGAAAAAGGCTTGGAAAATAGGGAGCAGCAGAGCAAATAGCCAGGTCATTCTGAATCTGAGATTCTGGAATTCACCCAGAAAAGGGATATTAGCCTTGTCCTGATCAGGTTCCAAAGCAGATCCAGAGGAAGAAATTTACAAGAAGGCCAATTTGCAAGAAGCACCAACATCCTATGACAGCCATCCAAATGTGGACAGGGCTGCCCTGAGGAATAGTGAGTCACTAGATGGTTTCAGATATATTTATTTTTTTCCCTGAGGTAATTGGAATTGAGTGACTTGCCCAGGATCACACAGCTAGGAAGTGTTAAGTGTCTGAGGCCACATTTGAACTCAGATCCACCTGACTTCAGGGCTGTGCTCTATCCACTGAGCCACCCGCCCCTCACTAGACGTTTTCAAGGAAACATGGTGACTACTTGATGGAGAGGTTATAGACAACACTTATGCTTTGCTAAGGTGTGTACTAGCTCCTGTTTAAGGTTCCTTCCAACGAAGCCAAAGAGCCAGCTTTTGCTTTGATATTTTCTCCAGTCCTATTTCATATTCTTCTTTTCCCCATCAATTTAACTTCATTAGCTGCATCCCCCTGACTTTTTACCCATACACTTGCTGATAGTATATGTTTAGTATTTGCCTCATTCATTCATTTATAGGATCAAATATCTAGAACCCACAGGAACCTTAAAGTTTATTGAGTCCAGTCCCCCTCATTTCACAGATGAAGAAACAAAAGCTAGCACAGGTTAAGTCATTTAGCCAAAGTACTGCAGCTCTGGAGTTTTCCATTGATTCTAGTGTCCTCTCACATCATCCTTCCTAGTCTATGCAGACTATATTCCCATCCTTATAAGAGAAGCATTCAAAAAGATTTCTGGCTTTTCTTTTCTAAAAAGTGCCTGAAGCAGTATTTGGACCCAGGTATTCCTACCTTCAAGTCCACTGCTCTATCTACTCTCCAGCCTGTATTATCTCCTTTCATAAATGTTAGTTGAATTTAATTGAATTTACATGTAAAATGGGATTTTGATCCTCTAGAATTTTTGGCTTGGGATTGCATTAAAACAGCTAAGAAAAGCGTGTTGTAAAAATGGAGAGATACATTTATACTTTCTGTCTTGAATCCTTGATAGGCAGTGAGCACTGTATATAGATTTGCCCTCTAGGTTAATGGAAACTCTGTATATTTTCTCCTTTCGCAGCCCGAGTTTGCTAACGTTTGCTTTTGGTACATTCCGCCAAGTTTAAGGAAGATGGAAGAAGGACCTGAGTTCTGGGCAAAGCTGAACCTGGTGAGTGAACTGAGTTTTATTCATTGATGGAACTGATAATTCAGTGGCCCCTGTGTGCAGGCACTATAAACAAACCTCCTTAAGGTTTGATCTTTGATTTTTTTGTGGGTGTATGTCCTAAGTACAGGAGACAACTATGCAGATCTGTGGTGACATAGGAAGAGGCTGTCATTTTAAGAAGGCTGAGGAATAACAAGCCATGCAGAATGGCGGAGATGGCATGGGGTAGGGGACACTTTTGTCGCTATTCAGGAGCTCTCTCAGTCTTGCTTTCAGCTTAAATGCTTCTTTCTTCCTAATATTCTAGCTGGGAAAATGGTGGGAACCCCAGAGTACATGCTTCTGCAACAGGTGATGAAGGAGTTGGTGGTAAATTGAGATGAAACCATGAACACTCAGGTTCCAGAGTGTTCCAAATTACAGTTCGAAGGACCTGTGTCAAACAGAGCAGAATGTTATTACAATATGCCATTTGATCTTGAAGACTTTCCAAGTCAGTCTCCTTGCTGTGGGCTCTTCCTTCCCTGTCCCCCTACTCCTGGGGATTCCTGGTCATAAAGTAGGAGAGTGTCTGGCTGCTTTCTCTCTCTGCTTTTCCCTACTCATCAAGCCTCTGTCCCTACCCACTGAACCTTTTAAATCAAAGGGAGTCAAAAACTGTTCTTTATCGAGAAAATATTGGATACCTTATCTGCCTGTCCTTTCAGGGGAAGGGAGAGAGGTCTCCAGTGATAGCATTGAAGGCAGTTAAGAAGAAAAAAGGAGGGTCTTCCTTCTCATTGGAGGATCTTTGAATAAAAACTAGATTGCAACTCTTTGAGAAGATCATGGAGGGGTTTCCATCCAGGTTCAGGTTGGACTACATTAATGGTGCATTGCTCTCAACTCTGGGATTCTGATTATAATAATAATATCTAGACTCTAAGATTTACAAAGCTCTTTTCACATATATGGTCTCATTTGGATCCTATAAAAATAAGATGAGGTAGAAGCTATTGTTATTCCCATTTTACAGAGGAAGAAACTAAGATTTAAGTCACATGGGGCTAAGAGTCTTGGCCAAATTGTGAACTTGGGTCTCCCTGACATCAAGTCCAGCATTCTGTGCACCATGGTGCCACCTAGTGGCCTACTGTGATCTTCACGGCAGCCTTCCCTTGTCACGACATACTGGCTAAATCTACTGATGGCCCCATTTGCTCTGCTCCGTTTTACTCTGAAAATGTTCCTCAGATTCGAAAGTTTATCATTTTCATTATTTATGCATGACTAATTAAGCTTCTTTCTCTTTAATATAATGGACATGGACATTATACAAATACTCTACTTACTATCAAAACTGGCGGCAGATGGTGGAGTCGAGAAACGATGAATGGCATTCACTGCATCCGTGTCTAGACAGAGCGTTCATTACCTATTTCAGGCACTTAGCACTGTCCTTGGGACTTGTCTTGCATTACTGTCGGATAATGTAGGCAGAGAAGTGCTTAAGAATACATTTCTGATGGTAAGCAACCCATAAAAAGAAATCAGAATGGGAGGAAGGGAGAATTTAATCGTGATCTTTCTGCTAACATTTTTCACTTTGATGGAAAGCTGCTGACATTTCTTGAGGAATGGGGTGTGTGTGGAAATACTTGGAGCTAAGAGAAAAATCAGTGTTGCTTTTGTTTTAAACTGAGAAATATTCCATTGTACAGAGTAGTTAGAATCTAGTCAAAAGAAGTAGAGATTGTGACATAAGTGCTTTTTAAAAAATAAGTAATCCTACAAAGAAGTCATTCTGGATATTTCTATTTTTTCCATCAGACCTTTATTTCATTGGTATAAGGAAATCCCAAAGGATGAAACTCCCTCTGCCAGGGCTGGTTGCCACTTTGTATGCAGTTTATAATCATAAAAAAGATGTCTAGGGTAGTAATGTAAACTCAAATAGAAAAATACGCTAAATTGTACTTAAAGAACCGTGTGGGCAGCATATTAACTTAAAACCACATATTAACATTATCGATGTTGTTGTATTTGTTTTTATTTTGTTAAATATTTTCCAATTACTCAGGCTAGCCTAGGACAATGATTAGGTGCCCAGGGTCAAACAGCCAGTCTATGTCAAGAACAAAAGTTGGGTCCAAGGCCAGCTTTCTATTCCCTACCTCATACAACCTCTCATAGAGGACTGATTCATAATAAAAGTATAGAATAGGACACTCAAGAAAAACAAAGGCTGCTTAGTACTCCATGAGATTGTCTTCTTCTCAAATAGAACTTTTAAAGAAACAGCTTAAGAGCCATTGATCCAATAACCATTGACTAAATACCTACTGTGATTGACATTTTGTGAACTCAATGTACTGTGAGATATACCTTGTATCCTAAGTATTTGACCAGCTGAGACCCCTATACCAGATGATGGCACAGAGAGTAAAATGTTACTCTAGAATCAGAAAGACTTGAGTTCAAATATAGAATAACTGTCTTACTCTGGATAACTCACCTTATCAGTGTCTGCCTCCATTTTCTCATCTGTAAAATGGGGATAAAAATAGTAACTAACAGGGTTATTGGGAGGCATTACAAATTGCAAAAAAAAGTTTTGTAAGACTTAAAAGGTGCTATATAATTGTTCAATAACCTACTAAAGTTATTCATTCTGTCAGTTGGGAAATATTTATCTTCTTTTTTAAAAACCTTGGTTTCCTATTTCTTTTTCCAGTAGCATTCATTCATTGAACAGCCATTTACTAAGCATTATTTTCAATAAGGAGCTGTACTGAGAGCTCTGTATGAGAGATCCACAGATGAAGAAATACAATCATTGGTCTCAAATTGCTGACAGGCCAGTAAGAAGATGTGACATGTATTGGAATAAATACAAGACATCCCAAGTTGGACTATAATTTTAAGGGATTATAGTTATATTAACATGACTTTAATATAACTATATCTTTTACATATAGCTATATTAAAGCTTTACTAGCTAAAAACTCTTCAGACGTTTGGGACAATATAAACTACAAGGTAGGATTTGATTGGTAACAGAAGGAGATACAACTCCCCACAGAAGTTCAAAGGGGGAAAAGCCTATAGTGTCATTTCATTCAATTTAATAAGCATTTATTAAGCAATTAACCATCAGTCAGACACTATATTAGGCACTGAGGATACAAACACATTAATAACCTCAAGGAGATGAAGAGAGAGAGCATTCCAACTGCTGAGGTAAGGAGGCGGGAGGTGGAATGTAGTGGGCTTTGGGAATATCAATATGGTAGTTGTATAGAATAAGGACTGCCAAAGGGAGTTAGAAAATAGGAGACCATGTAGGAAGCTGTTGCCTTAGTCCAGATGAGGGTCTAAGCCAGGATGGTTGCTGTGTGAATTCCCTTTTTTAAGAAAATACAATGAGACATGGTAACTGATGGGATGGCAGGGAGATGCAAGATGGTTAGGAAAGATAAAAGGAAACTACATGGCTTGAAATTTGGGAGCCTATGGGAAAGTTAGGTCTTCAAATCTTGGTTTGTAAAAGAAGAATGAGTTATATTTTGGACATGTTAAATTTGAGATACATTGAAAATATCTAACATATTATTGCTTTGTCTTTTCTTTCTATTTTTGGTTTATTAGAATGTAAGCTTGTTGATAGTGAACACCATTTTGTTTTCCTAGATTTTGTATCTCCATTTCTTAGCATGATACCTTAGTACATAGTAAATGTTTAATAATGACCCTATCTAGATTTGGGATTTGTATGTATATGGGTGATAAGTGACCTCATAAGAGGTGATGGATGAAGCCAACTAGTAAAGACTAATTACGTGGATTCATGGATGCTCATTGATAGGGCACAGCACACGAATGCTGGTCCAACTAAGGTGAGAAAAAAAGCACTTCTCTAGGCAAAAAGAGAATTATGAATAGATAGTGCCATAAAAGCCCAGGGAGAAGAGAATATTTAGGCAGTAAAGTTAGAAGGTGCAAATGCTTCCAAAAGATCAGAAAGGAGGAAGACTGAACAAGGCTGCTGGATCTGGCATTTAAGAGACCACCGGTTAACACTGAAAGAGATTGTCAAGCTAGTGACAAGTTAAAACACTAATTGAAGCTGGGTTTAGAAGACTGGGAGGAAAGAAATAAGAGAAGAATGAGGGGAAATAAATTTTTTAAGAGTTTGGCTATCAAAGGAAGAAGAAATAAAAGATCATAGCTTGAGCCTGAAGTGAAGGATTTTTTAAATGATTAAAAATAGAGACATAGATATATTTGTAGGCTGCAGGGAAGGAGCCAGTAGATAAAGGAAGAATGGAGATTTGAGAGTGAAAGAGGGTGAGTGAAGGGAGGACACAGAAAGTGCTAGACTCAAGGGCACAAGTTGTAGGATTGAACTTGGGAAAGAGAAGGACCACTGCTTTGTCAAAGACTAGAGTGAAAGAAAAGAGAATATAAGATAATATGCTAAAAGTTTTGAGGTATAGAATTGAGAAGAAGAGATAGTTTGTACTGTATAGTTTATATCCTTTCAGTATGTTTTTTGATGACATCTTCTCCTGAGAGAAGCCGGGTGTCACAATGGATAGAGCTCAAAAAGGCCTGTGTTCAGATCTGATCTCAGACACTTTTTAGCTGTGTGATCCTGAACAAATCACTTTATCCTGTTTGCCTCAGTTCCTTCATCTGTAAAATGAAGTGGAAAAGGAAGTGGCAAATTGCTCCAGTATCTTTTCCAAGAAAACCCTATGGCATGGCTATGGTCAACAGGTTGTGAAAAGTCGGGCATAACTGAAATGATTGAACAACTATAAATCTCCTAAGAGGGAAGAGAGAGAAGCTAAAAGAAAGAAGGAAAGGTCTAAAAAATCTATTGTAAGGAGCATGGGGTGCAGCCAACATATGGATTGATACTTGAATAAAGGCAAAGATGGCATAGTTGCAAAGGTTGTACAAGTCAAAAGTCTGAGAGGGAGAGATAACACATGGATGCCAGAGCCAGCATTCAAAGAGATTTTGAGAGGCTAGAGAATTTGGCTTGAATTTAATAACATGAAATAGGATGGGGATGTATGGATACAGAGCCAAATTTCCAAGAAAATGATGGAGGAAGCTTGGCTAGTCCCCATCTTGTCTGAAAAAATTCTGATGTTTTTTAAAGAGAAATTAAAACATCTTATGAGTCAACAGTGCAAGATGGTAACCATAAAAGCTAAAAAAAATTAATTATAAAATTAATTATTTAAAAAATAATAATTTAATAATAAAATTTAGAGAGGCTATTTAGAGAGGCTTTTTGGGAGAGGATGGAGAGTTGATCTCAGAGACAGGAACCTCCAGTGTCACCTTTGACATACACTAGATATGTGACCCTGGGAAATGAGGCCTCTCAAGTCTCTGAAAATTGCTCTGAGACTACAAGTTAGAGAGAAGGAATCAACCTGCAATAGGTGAGGGACTGACTTCACCCAGGTCTGTATCAGTGAAGTCAAAGGAACATTTCTAATTAAGTTCTAATTAAGATAGCTGTTGTGTCCAGACCCAGGGAGCTGCTTACTTCACTGTACATGGATTTGGTCAGACTAAATCCAAAGGGTTCTGTTCAGTACTGGATCTTCCCTTTTAGATAGGTGCATTGATAGGTTAAGGAACAGCTAGAACAAAATGGCTAGGGAGCACTGCAGCACACAGAGCACTGAGATGGGAGTCAGGAGGAATCATCTTCAGGCTTTCAAATCCAGCCTGACGCTAGCTGTGTAACCCTGTGTATCACTCTGTCTGCCTCAGTTTCCTCATCTATAAAATGAGCTGGAAAATGAAATGACAAAATACTGCAATATCTCTGCCAAGAAAACCCCAAATGGGATCATGGAGAATTGGACATGATTGATATGACTGAACAACAGCAAAGAACAATGCAACAAGAATAGTTAAAGGGCCTTGAGATCGTAGTGGTAGTGGTGGTGGTGGTAGTAGTAGTAGTAGTAGTAGTAGTAGTAGTAATAGTAATAGTCACCATTGTCATAGTAGTAGTAGTTAATTTTGATATAATGTTTTAAGTTCTGCAAAATGCTGTATATGTTATCTCATTGGATCCATTAAAAAAGCCCTGAGAAATAGGTATTATTATTATGCCATTTTACAAATGAGAAAACTGAGTCAGGGGTTAAGAAACTTGCCCAGAATCATACAACTAGTGAGTGTCTGAGTCTGGATTTGAACTCAGATCTTCCTGACCCCAAATCTAGTACTTTTAGCTGCTGTACCATGGTAAGATTGGAGAAAAAATGATTTAATGGGAGTATGCCAATTGCCTCCATGCATCTGAAAGATTGACACAACAAGGAAGGGAAAAGAATTTATTAGCTTCATAAAATGGAACTGGGGGCAAAAGTTTAGATTTACTTTCAGGAAAAATATCTTAAAGATTAGTATTAGCCAAAAGTAAAATGGGTTGCTTGGGGTGATGGTGGGTGAACCTTTGTCGGAGGCCAGATGCCCATTTCTAGTGGAAGCTGTCAGGGGAACCTCGATCAGGTACAGGTGGGATTTAGGGGTTTCTGAAGTTCTTGACAACACTGAGTATCTGTCCTGTGATGATTGGGATACTTTGCGATAATCAATAGGGAACAGAGATAACCCCACCCCAAACTTGGGTCTTAGCTGATTTTATTCTGTACAAGTTTTTAGCAGAAAGCGTTATTAAATCTACCAAAATCTACTGGCTGGGTCATATTTTCAAACAAGATCGACAATATAAGTGTTTCTTTTAGCTCATATATTCTTAATTTTTTTCTTAATACTTCATCAGTGTATGCATACATGCATGTATGTGTGCTTTTGTATGTGTCTACACATGTGTGCACACATGTGGGATGGAGATATATTGCCGCAGTTTATGTCAACGGCATTCCTTCCTAGCCCGTGAGAGCCCACGTATGTGATTTATAGCTTGGAGCCTGCTAAAATACCCTTGAAATTTATTTGGGGGTTTATCTTGGATTGAGGAGCTCAAAGAAATAAATAAACTGAAAGAACACTTTGGTTCTCTGATGTAGACTTGTGTCTTGCAGAACTGTCAGCTCTTGTAACCCACAGTATAATGAATGCTCTCGGTGACCGTGGGCAAGACGAGCGAGGGGGAATTTATCTCCGACTGTGCAGAGGGAGATGGCACCAGGTGGCTCTTGAGAATACTCAGAAAATATGTTGGGTTAGGGCATTCAACACCGATCAGGCATGTGACAATCACATGCATTGTTTTCTTCCTTCCCTACCAGCCCTGTGCTCCAAGCATTCATTATACTCTTGCTCTAAAAACAAAC
Source organism: Antechinus flavipes (assembly GCF_016432865.1). Classification (NCBI taxonomy): domain Eukaryota; kingdom Metazoa; phylum Chordata; class Mammalia; order Dasyuromorphia; family Dasyuridae; genus Antechinus; species Antechinus flavipes. Next base: position 22,072,317 of record NC_067402.1, read on the forward strand.
TTATAAAACCTAATTCTTCCAATCCAGCTTAAATCTATTTAGCACTTTATTATGTACTTTCTATGTGCCAGGGAGTGTGCTAGAATTTAGGGAGGAGGAGGAGGAGAAGGAGGAGGAAGAGGAGGAACAAGAGAAGGAGGAGGAGAATTGCAGTTATAAAGTACTTTGTGGTTTGGGAAGTGCTTTACAAATATCTCATTTGATCCTCACAGCCACCCTATAATTTAAGTGCCATTATTATTCTCCATCAAACGGTTGGAAAAAATGGAAGCTGAGAGTTTAAGTGAATTGTCCTGGGCCATACAACCCCTAGTAAGTACCTGAGGCAATTTATAAACTTGGAGCTCCAAGCCTACCTCTCTATCTGCTACTTAACTGATTCACTAAAGACAATACCTGCCCTTCAGGAGGCTGTGATGGTTGTCCAGTCATATTCAATTATGTCTAACTTTTCATGACCTTTTTGGGATTTTCTTGACAGAGATACTGGAGTGGCTGGCAATTTTCTTCTTCAGTTCATTTTACAAATGAAAAAAATGGAGGTAAATAGGATTAAGTGACTTGCCCAGGGTCACACTGCACCTAAGTGAGAATGCTGTAGTTCTAGAATTCCAAGTGCTTGTGTTATTAGCAATTAAGATCCCTCGGGAGATATGTGTACTTCCTTCCACTTATTAAAGATGATGCAATCCATAGAAGATTCAAGTCCCCACTTTGCCATTTAATACTAGTATGGCCTTAGGCAAGTCATTTCAATTCTTAGTTTCCTCATGTGTAAAATGAGGGATTGGGCAGGATAATGTCTTAATCCAGATCCAGGTCTGTGATTCTCTGACTTACTGTATCACTGCCTTAATATGTCACTGTTGTTATTGATGCAATAGATACTTTCTAACATCCAAGCCAACTCCCTTAAAATGTATATTCTTGAAAAATTGTTTATGAATTGGCAATATAAAAGGTATGTACCCTTTAATTTTGATGACATGATATTTAATATTGATGGTTATAATTGACCAGATTTTTGTTACCTCTTCGTGTTGATTTTGATGACGTTTTTCTATATTTTATATAAATATCTGTATTTCCACATCATACAAGTATTCATGTTTACATATTTTATATGATTATATATGGGTTGTTTTTGTACTGGTTTCTTTAATCATTATTACTTCATAGGAGTCTTTCTATACTTCTCTGAATTCTTTATGTCTGTCTTTATGATGCAATAATATTTGATTATCTTTATATACCATCATCTGTGCAATAACTAACTTTGGGATCCAACTATTTTGTGTCTGTAAATAATTCTGCTACGAATCCCTTTATACATACTATTCTTTCTTTGCTATCAGTTTCTTTCTGCCAGTTGTGAAATATTTGATTATCTTTAATAATTAATTATTTGATTTAATTAATAATTAAATATTTGATTATCTTTATATAGCATCATCTGTGTAATGACTAACTTTGGGGTCCCTATTTTGTGTCTGTGAATAATTCTGCTATGAATCCCTTTGTACATAATATTCTTTCCTTGCTATCGGTTTCTTTCTGGAAAATTTCTGAGTTAATGATTAAAAACATGGAAATTCCATATTGTTTTTCAGAAGGTTTGAACTCACTTCTCCACCATACACCTCTTCCCAACACACCCAACTATCCTTATGCTTCACTTTGCTTCTTAGCCCTTTACTCACTCTACAATCTCTCCCTCAGAGAACACATCCATTGTTATAGTTTTAAGTATTATCATTAAGTAAATAAAGGCAAGTATATATATTCTCCTTATCTCTCACCAGAGTTTCAGTCTTGGATTTCCAACTGACTTGTGGCCATTTCTATTTCCACCTTAAATTCAGTATTTTCCAAAATAAATTAATCTCACACAAAACCTCAAACTGCTATCTTTCCTTATGCCCTTCCTTCTTCTAATAGTAGAATTAAGTGACACATTTTGTGTACACATGAGCTTTGTTCCTCTCACCTAGAGGCAGTCAAATGTCACAGCAGATAGAATAATAGGCTGGAGTCAGGAGGACCCTTACTAGCCAGATGACCCTGAGGAAGTGAAGGTGAAGAGGGAGTACATTTCAGGTCAGAGGCAGTCAATACAAAGCATGGAGCCTGGAGATAGAATGTCATAGTAAGAAAGGGCGGCCAAAGCTGTGCGGGCCAACCCTTACACACCTGACAAGAATCCCTGTTACATTCTTCCTTTGCTTGAAAACTTCCCTATGAGGTGAGATCCTACTGCCTGCTAATCTATTCCATCTAATTGTCTCTCAAGGCTTCTGTGGTCTAGAAGAGGGAATTAGATAATAACTTGGAGAAGTACAAAACCCAATGTCATTTAAGGATGTTAGTTTAACATTCTTTCCCTCTTCCCCCATTGGACTTGCCATTGTAATTGTCTTTCGAAAATCAGCAGTATCCATCACGGGGGCAAATCCACTCCATCTCTGATTCACTCTCAGGAACAGAAAATATAACAAGAGGGGCATCTAGATGGTGTAGTGGATAGAACACTACCTCTAAAGTCAGGAGGACCTGAGTTCAAATCTGGTCTCAGACATGTAATACTTCCTAATTATGTGACTCTGGGCAAGAAACTTAATCCAATTGCCTCAGCAAAAAAATAAAAATAAATAAATAAAAATGAAACTGTTAACAACTGTCAATTATTTCCAGTACTTCTCTTTCTTATCCTTTCCTCTTTCTCTTCTTGTCAAAAATACTCTGTTTTTAGCTTCATCCAGTCTGCTAAGTCCTTACAACATTGTACCATGCCAGAGAATGGCTTTCTGAGGGTTTTCAATATGGCGGCTGAGTTTTCTTTTCCTCTTGGCCATCCCAAACTCATGGGATCCTTTTTGTTCATTCCAAGGCTTATGGGCATCAATATGGAATATAGTAAAGGGGGGAGAAAGAGAAACAAAGATAGAGAGATGGAAAAGAGAGGAGAAGAGGGAGAGAGACGAGACAGAGAGACAAAGAGATACATTCACACACAGACACACACACACACACATACACACACACACACACACACACAGAGAGAGAGAGAGAGAGAGAGAGAGAGACAGAGAGAGAGAGGGAGGGAGCTAAAGATATAGAGAATCTAATTGAGGATTCCATTAGTTTTCTCTGCCCTACCATTATTCAGTGTTCTGATGCATAAGATTTTCTTCTTTTCCATTGGCATTTCATAAGTAGGTCTGTATTATTCCTCTATAATTTACATTCTTGAAGTAATTAACAATTTGTCTTCTAAGGTTTAAACATGGTCATTTCTGCTTTTTAAAATATTTTTTATTTTATTTTTTGCTGACCTGCAGATTTGTGACTAATTCTGGTCATTTATAAGAGCAGGCTCTTTTCTTTTCAACAGTAGGGAAAGAATAAATCTCATCGAATCCACTTGATGGGCTTGTTGTTTTATTATATATTCAGCAGTATAGCTTGAAGCGATATTCTAAATATCTTTAGGGAAAATTTAGTGCTGTTCATGAAAAGTGCCTGATTAAGTGCCCTGGGTCCCAAAGCTGCACAATTCAGGTTCCGCATGTTATTTCACTCAAGTCATCCTGCCCTGCCTGATTCACACATGACTGCCTGTATGCTGGGACACAACTTTGTCCATTCTTGGCCATGCCCAATTCTCATCCCATTCCTCCATCTTTTAACAATGAAAATGACTGATACTTTGCGATCTTTTTGAGGTTTACAGCTTTTACATTTATCACAGGAGTCTGGTGAAGTAAAGATTTCAGGGATTATGATTCCCTCATTTTACAGGTGAGGAACCTGAGGCTAAGAGAGAGTCAGTCAGAATTTGCCTAAAATCCGATTTGCTCGAGATTTACATCCATGCATCTTTTCATTCTTATTCTTGGGTTTTATATTTTTATTCTATGCTGAGTTTCTGTGTTGCTTGTAATTGTGGCTATGCTGTTTTGACTAACTATATGCTTTCAAGATTGGAGTATTGATTGACCCAAGTTCAAACACAAGCCAGCAACTACTTAGTTGCATATGGTTTCGGCGATGGTTTTATATCTGCTGGGGCAACTGGCCTTGATGAAAACGATTTGATTAAAACAAATTTATGTAATAAAATGTCCTCATGATTTAGAAAGTGCTAGTACATTGCAGAGAATTCCATTTTCTAGGGAAAATACACCCTCTAAAAGATATACTGAAAGAGTGAAGGTAAGAGGGTTACTTCCATTTTGATGGTACATGAGGTACTACATCTGGTATATTTTCCCAATGAATTTTCTTTTTTTTTCTTTTTTTTTCCAATGAATTTTCTGTCATCTGTAACAGTCCATTCTCCCAGTCCAACAGAGTTTAAATAGAAAGAGTTAAAAAAAAGTTGCTTAAACAAAGGTATTTTGAAAACTGTGCTTTGAAAACTGATGGATTGGTAGGCTCATTGGTGTGGATACCACCAGTAACACGTCAATTTATCCACATCTTCTTCTCTACAATTCCCATCCATATCATTTCAGAACCCTACTCCAATTCCCAACACTCCCCTCCACAATTCATTACAAGCCTGTCTTTTAAACATTAGCATTTGGGCTATTACATTATACCTGGTTTATTTTTTTTTTAAGATTATATCCTAGAACTGCTTTTTCTTATCCTTTTATTGACTATGAGGGCTATACTCCCGGGCAGGGATCCTCAAACTTTTTAAATAGGGAGCCAGTTCACTGTCCCTCAGACTGTTGGAGGGTCGGACTATAGTAAAACAAAAACTTTGTTTTGTGGGCCTTTAAAAAAAGAAACTTCATAGCCCTGGGAGAGGGGGATAAACGTCTTCAGCAGCCACATCTGGCCGTGGGCCGGGCCGTAGTTTGAGGACCTGTAGGATATGTAATGATCACCTAATTAAAAACACCTATTCTCATGCATTTAAGTTCACCAATATCCAAGATGTTGGTTTAATCTTTCCATTTCCTATTTGACCACATCCAGTTTATCTTAGTTCAAAGATCTTAGATTGCAGGTTTCCAAGCAGTATTGATCTTTACAGTATTGGATTTTCCTTTTATCATCAGACACATCTGTAGCTGAGCTTTCTTTGGGCTTTGGCCCAAATGCTTCATTAGTACTAGAACTACTTGTCAGTATCCTTTGCTCTTCTCCAGTGGTGTATTGGACCTGAGGGGCTCATCTTTTGATGTCATATTTAACTGTCATGATGTTTTCTTGGTAAAGATACTAGAGTGGTTTGCCATATCCCCATGCCTTTTGTCAGAACTCTCTACTATGACCTGTCCATCTTGGGTAATCCTGTAGGATAGGATAGCTCATTTTTCATTTCATTAAGCTATACAACATCTTCTGTCACAACAAGGCTGTGGTCCAGGTCCAAGTCCCATCACTTCTTAGCAAGTGAATGGAGAAGAAATAGAAGCAGAATCAGATTGTATGTTCTTGGGTTCAAAGATCACGTTAGATAGAGATTGCAGCTATGAAATTAAAAGACGCTTGCTTTTTGGAAGGAAAGCTATGATAAATCTAGACAGTATGTTAAAAAGCAGAGACTTCACTCAGCTATGAAAGATCTGTATAGTCAAAGCTATGGTTTTTCCAATAGCAATATGTGGCTGTGAGACTTGGGCTGTAAGAAAAGCTGAACATTGCTGAATCGATGCTTTCAAACTGTACTGCTGGAGAAGACTTTGGGGATTTCCTTAGACAGCAAGTAGATCAAATCAGTCAATACTTAAGGAAGTTAATTTAGACCATTCATTGAAAGGACAAATACTGAAGCTGAAGCTTAAATAATTTGGCCACATATTGAGAAAACAGGACTCATTGGAAAAGACTGTGTTGTTGGGAAAGATTGAAGGCAAAAGGAAGGGAGGATGACAGAGGATGATATGGGTGATAATGTCATGGAAAAAATGAAATTTAACAGAATCCAATAGGTAATGAGAACAGAAGGGTTGGCATGCTGTGGTCCATGGGATCATGAAGAGTCTGATGAACAATTGAACAAAAACACCCTTTCAAATATGATACAAATTGGCTAGTGTCATTGCCCACTTTCATATGTCCCTAATGCCTTTGATGATGTTTTCTTGCATGCAGCTAATCATTATTAATAACTCTGCCATTTGCTACCTCTGTAAATTTGGACAAGTCAATGTAGAGGTTTAACTAAATAACTTAAGTTTCTTCCATCTCCAAAATTCTATGATCTTATGCTTTTATAGCTATGAAGAAACATACACAATCATTCATTAGTCATAATCCTAGCTTAATTGACCTTGCTCAAAAATTCAGTGTTCTTTCCTCCCTTCTCTCCTTTCCTCCTTCTTTCCTTTCCTCCCTCCCTTCCTCTCTTCCTTCTTTCCTTCCTTCCACTTCTTTCCCCTCTTTCACTTTTCCTTCCTTCCTCTATTTTTGAGCACTTAGTATGTACTTCTAGGAAGCCCAGGCATTTCCCACTCAACTTGGTTCACTGAGGCAATGCCAGCAGAACCCCAGCTTTGACAGGTTCTACAAGATGCAAATACTCTTGAGTCTAATCTTAGCTGCAAAGTGCATCCTCTGTGGATCTTTCTAGCTGAGTTCTGTGAAGTTTGTCAAAGGGCTGGCCAGAAGAGGATGGATTTTTTTCATAGCAGTTTTAAAAGATTGATCACCAAGTCAGGGAGAGGGTGGGATCAGCACTAGGAAGAGTATTCTCACATAGAAACAACATAATATACAAGAAAAAGCATTTGATTTACAAACAGAGTGTCTGAATCAAACTTCTATCTCTCCCATTTACTACCTTGGCCAAGACATTATATTTTTTCTGGACTTCAGTGTCTTTATCCACAAAATAAGAGAAACTGGTTAAACCCTGAAAAGCCCTTTAAAGCTACAAATGCTTATTTATTGATTAACTCCTACCAATCATCAAATATTATTTAAATACATACTATATGTCAGGAACAGTTCTAAAGCCTGGTATTAAAAAAAAAGCAAAATAGGTTTTGTCTTCAAGGAGCTTATATTGCATAACATATGTATGTTTATACAATAGAGCAGATTAAAGGATCCCTTAGAATTGATGGCATTAGTGGCTGAAAGGATTGGAAAAATTCTTATGAAGAAATCTGATGTTGAAGGAGTTTAAGATTTAAGAGTGATGCGGAAGAGCTTCCCAGACATTGGGAACAGTCAGTGCAAAGCAGCTAACTAAATTCAACCACAATCCAGATCCTAGAGATCCTAGAACATTCTCCTTTCTTCCTCACTGAGCTCAGTTCTACCTCACAATTTGTGTTTCCTCCCTCTCTCCTGTGCTCATCTAAGGAGACTTCAGAATACATATTGATGCTCCTTAAGATGCCCTAACTTCTTCACTCCTCCATCTACTCAGTTGCCATGCTCTGTTCCACTTCCTCACCTCAGCTGCCCACAGAATTGGTTGTAACCTTCCCATCACCAACAAGGGCACCACTTGGAAACTGCTTTATTTGATCATAATATTTTGGCATTCTTTTTTTTTTTTCCTAAGCATCATTAATCCTCACACTGTTCTCTGTCCTCACCATCACCACCATTGCTTCTCCTTTTAGAATATAAGCTCTCTGTGGGCAGAAACTGTCTTGTCTTTTGGATTTCCTGTCTCTCTAGCATTCAGCACTATAGCACATGGTAAGAACTTTATGCTCTCTCAACCAACCATCCATCCATTTATTCCTGGCCAAATCCTCTGATCTTATGATCCTATCAGATCTTGTGATCACCACCATTGCTTCTCATTTTAGAATGTAAGCTCTCTACTGCAACATATCTAACATATATAGGACTGCTTGCCATCTAGGGGAGGGGGTGGAGGGAAGGAGGGGAAAAATTGGAACAGAAGCGAGTGCAAGGGATAATGTTGGAAAAAAAATTACTCTCACATGGATTCTGTCAATATAAAGTTATTATAAAATAAAATAAAATATAAAAAATTTTAAAAAATAGAATGTAAGCTCTCTGTGGACAGAATCTGTCTTCTTTTGCATTTCTATATCCCTACATTCAGCACTATAGCACATGGTAAGAATTTCACAATTTCTCATTCATCCATCCAGTCATTCCTGATCCTAATCCTGATTTTATGATCCTACCTTGGGATTCAATGTTCCTTTGCAAGGACTCTTGTGTAGACAGAACAAAGAGCATAAACACCCCGAGGTCAGGTCCATTTCTCTTGGTGGAGCCCACAGCATGCGGTGTTGTGCCTGCCCATGGCACTCATGTTCTCCCCAGCTGCCGCCTGGCTATTCTGCCAGGGAAGCTAAGCAGACACCGACTGTCTCTCTGTCCTTGAGAACCATCCATGTGTCTTCAAGCATGTAATCAGAAGATTGTAATTACCACCAACTGGGACATTCCTGGGGACTTTGGCTAATATGTGACATTGTGCAACAAGGCAAGGGGGAGAGCTTTTCTACACTGGGCTGGATCAGGTTTTTCACCTCCATTTCGGAGTCCCTTTGTTAGTGCCAATCACACCCCCTGGTGGCGTTTTTTTGGTCCTTTCCAGCTTTGAGCTGTAAAATGCCTTGAAACTGAACAGGGAGACTGGGGTGGGAAGCCACAGTCTCACCCCGGCCAGCAGGGCTGAGTCAGCCAGAGAAAGGACCCCTTAGTGGGGAATTGGGGGTCATGAGAGATTCAGAGAACTCGAGCTACATGTTTGCATGGCTTAGACAGGGATTTATTCTCAGTTTAAAAAAAGACTGCAAATACTTCGGTCTCTTCAGCTGCATCTCTCCAAGACAGAATAACTGTCAGTGGAATCATCTTAAATAAAGCATCCCGTGTGTGTGTGTGTGTGTGTGTGTGTGAGTGTGTGCATTGTGTGTCTATACATGCAGAGCTTTCAGTAGATAAAATTTTGAAGCAGAAGATATCCATGTTGTGTCATTATTTTCACATTCTCCCCTCATTCTTTCCACCATCTTTATTACTCCAGATGTTGGGTAATTTCTGCACCCCGATTTGGGCCCCCATCTGGCCCACCCCACCCCACCCCCACAGACAATGCTATATGCTGCTGACCATTCACATCTTCTGAAAAGTTCTATGTCCCTGTTTGATAGGAAAGTCAATTTTTCAGATTGAATCTAGTGCTGGTCTTGAAGTTGGAGAGATTTGAGTTCAAATCCTCCCTTAAATACTCAGGAGCTATGTAACCCTGAAGGTAACTTAACCTCTTTGTGCCTCGGTCCTTTCAACCATAAAAGGAGAGGCTTGAACTTCTGACTTTCCAACTTTATTATCCTATAATAAAGGTACTCATGTAAATATTTTTGGTTTGGAGGGGGAATTGTTTGAAGGAGAACTAGACATGCAATTTCCTAAATATAGGGAACTTCCAATGAGGGAATACCCTTTATCAGTGTCGAGTGGGGTCTGCAACTTAGAGGCTAAGGGAGTTATTTCGGGGTTTTTGAGACCCTAAGTGAATTGTCTTGGATTCCCCAGACATTATGTGTTAAAGGCAATTCCCTACCCACCACACCACCCTGCCTTGAAGGAGTTAGTCAATACCAAACAGTTAATGATAGCTCTCCTGGATAATATATTTGCATGCTTAAAAGGGCCTAATAGAATCATGTAATTCCTCAACCCAAAGAATGAGAATAAGAATAAGAATTTTAGGCACTATGTAGAAGTCTGGTAAGAAAAATATAGAAGGGGCTAGGGAGCACAGTAGATAGATAGAATGCTGGACCTGAAATCAAGGAGATTTATCTTTCTGACTTCAAACCTGGATTAGACACTTACTAGCTATGTGTCCCTGGACAAGTTCCTTAACCCTCTTAGTTTTAGTTTTCTCATCTGTAAAATGAGATGGAGAAGAAAATGGCAAACCACTCTAATATCTTTGCCAAAAATATCATAACTGAATAGCAACAATGCATATAAAGAATGAACACAAAGTAGTGAGGAGCCAGTAGTAATAGTTCTTGATGTTATTAGTATGTTGAAAAAACCTTTTATGATGAATCAATAATGCAAATTATTATAATGATAATCTTTCAATACCTGAAGAAGCCATGAGTCTGGTTCAGATGAAGAGCATAACTTCTTGAGAATGTTATAAATAGTCTTCAAAAAAGTCCATCCTGCTTGATCCATATAGAAGAGAAGGGGTGTGTGTTTATATACTTGTATATACAGCTAAAATTGGCATAATTTCTCAATTCCCTTCTCTCCATTTATTGACACTAGGGTGTAAAGCAAAAGTTTACTTCCAGGACTTTGAGGTCTGGGTTCAATTGACTAAATCTCCTCTGATTGGTTTGTTTCTTATCAATATTTTGACTATGTCTTGTGTTCCACATCATGCGGGGGAACAAGAGAAGTAATAGCTCAGCCCTGAAGGTCCAAAGGGGGATAATACAACAATGCAAAGTCTTTGAGATTTTGTCAATTGCCAAATGATCTGTTTATCCCCCAAACTGAGAGATTGCTTCTCCATTTGATAGACTCTTTTGGTCAACTTAGTTATGGGTGAGACAGAATTATGCTAGAGTGTAACACTGTCCGTGACAAATATAGGAAATAGAAATATTTGATTATTTGAAGAAAATCAAACAAGGAATTCCTGTTCTCACATGCTTCTGTGCCTTATAAGATAATTTAGAGATCACAGGGACTCCAAATCAAGCTCAAATCATTAAGAAACTGAGACGGAGAGAGGTTAAATGACTGCAAAAGTATCTGAGGCAGAATTTGGAGTTGGATTTCCTGATTCCCAAGCTAGTCTTCTATTCATTATGTCTCCTGGTTGCCTTCATGGAATTTTTCCAATTGTAATGCAGTTGGCCAAATTGATCATGGCATCATTACATATATATATATATATATATATATATATATATATATATATATATATATATATATATATATATATATGTGTGTGTGTGTGTGTGTGTGTGTATTATTGCATAATACATATATATTCAATATTGTATATATGATATATATCATATATGTATATGAAAAATTGGCTTTATACAGGCTAAAGGGAAAGATAAATTTCACTTGACAGTCTCTCAAATACTTGAAGACAACTATCATGCTCCACATCCCCAATTACTTTAAATGATTCTCATGTGGCACTTTATCCAGGTCTTTTATAATCCTACTTGGCTTTCTTTGATGACTTCTAGTTTTTTTTTTTCCTAATCCTTTGCTGCTATTGTTGTACCATCTGACCCTGAATTCATCCCAAGGTCCTTTCTAATTCATTTTGGATCTTTCTTGGAATCAGATCATCTTGGAACTTGTCTATGGTTCTAAGATTGAGTTAAGATGAATGGATGAATTCAAGTAACCTAAACACAGAATTTTAGAGTTGGGACAAATCTATAATTAAACAAGAATCCTCTCTCCAATATACTTAACACATGGTCATCTAGGTTTTGCTTGCAGGCCTCTTGGGAGCTAATCCCATTTCCCCCCAAGTCTCATTTCCACTTCTGCAGAACTCTTTATGTCAGGTGGTTTTTCCTTACTGAGGAGCAAAAAGCTTCCTTGCTTCCACCAATTATTCTTTGTTCTGTCCTCTGGGCCCAGACCAAACAAGACTAATCCCTCTTTCTGATGACAGCCTTTCAAATGCTTGAAGACAGCTATCATGTCCCCTCTGAGTCTTCTCTAGTTCATAACCAACAACTGAAAGCTTATTGTACTTGCCACAGTAAAGAGTGAGTTTCCCCAAAGCAAAACCCAAGTCAGTTTTAGATTATATTAGTCATAAGTCCTTATGGTCAATGTCCTCATATTCTTATATTTGTCCATTCCTATATTTCTAAATTATCTCATTTAGTAGGAGTATTGAACTGCTGGTCAATGATTTTTACTGCATTTGAAACAATAAGAACTCTCTAATCCTGTCATTTAAACAAACTTCTTCTTGGTGATCCCTTATAACGGAGCCCCAGAAAATGCCTTTCAAACTAAAACTTTTTCTGTGAAACCTCAGGCCAAGAGTATTTTTAAATTGTAAAATTTTTTAAATTAAAATTTTTTAAAATTAAAAAAAGAGTATTTTTAAATCCCATCGAGAGATGGGATTTGATTAGTTCTTTTTTGTGGACCTTTCTATGAATAAAAAAAAAGTTTCCTTAAATTGATTTTAAATTGTATTTTTGCAACTGAAAAAATGTTATTAAGCTTCCCTAATTACTTTGCTTTTTATGTGGGAATGAATATGCTGAGAATAAGTCAAAAACATATATTTGGAAAATGTTGTTAGGATTACCAGTGACCTGAATGCACGATATCCCAGTAGATTTTAAATACCACTAAGACTTTTGGGACTCTATTTCTATATGGAGTAATGAAACTAAGAGAATTTATCCAGTATTTTGCTTTCATTCTAACTTATAAAATTTGGGTCCTGGCTGAGGTGGAGCCCCTAAGGGATTAGTTTTCATGAAATATGTCAGTTGAATAGTGTTTTCACCTTTTCTACCTATTTTATGTCTTCCTATGCTAATAGCACAGACAAATCTTTTTCTAGGTAAAGGAAGCATATTGTTTGCTAACACAAAGTTTTTCAATAAGAAGTCTCCCTGGACTATTTCAATGTAGTCAACCAGCTTTAATTTTATTTGCTTGTCAAATTTTGGCTGATAGATTTCATTCAAAGAATTAAATTAGTTAATTTTTAAGTTGGTGTGAAATTATTTTACTAATGACTAGTCCAGGAAGCAGATTGCCAATGAATTCTTCTTAGGATTTAGGGATATATTTTGAGGGTGGTGAGTAGACAGAGTGGATAATGGAGAAGTGAATGTGTTGAATGAAAACAAATATTGTCTTCTGGAAAATTCTAGCTCATATTTTGAGTTTTGCCATAGTCAGGTATCTATGAGCATTTTCTTGATAAAACACTGATTTCAGAATTATGTAATTTGACTTTACAAATTGACCAGTCGGTCAAAAATTATAAACAAATAACTTTCAAAAGGAGAATTGAAAACTATTCACAACCATATGAAAAGATACTTCAAAACACTAATAATGAGAAAAATGGAAATCAAAACAATTCTGTATCTCACACCCTGCCAATTTGCAAAAATAAAGGATTTGTTATATCCTATGAATAATTCTTTGCTCTCTGCTGAGTTCCATATTACACAAACATCCCAAAGCAGTCTAGACTCATGACTACCATTTTCCAGTTTGGACCCACCTTAGAAATGAAAACAAATAAGAAACACTAAAGAGACAATCCCCTCCCATTCCACTGAATTTCACCTTTAACTCCAAAGACCCATAGGAGCACCCAGACTTATCGTAATATACAGAAGCTACCCCTGAAGAAAAGGCAATATTGCACTCCTTTCTCATGACATTATTCACTTGTTTTTCCTTCAGCTTCAGGGACTGTATGTGTATTTCTATTCTCTCTAAGAATCTAGGGCTGCCCAAGATTTCCCAATTGTGTTATAGAAGATTGGAATCCATACCTATCAAACTCGGGATAGCAAGAGTTTGCTACTGCTGTTGATATAAGGAAATCCTTCTTATCTCCCAAGAAAGCCAACTTTTGGGATTGTGCTGCTCAGGAAATCCCTTCATATATCCAGAAGGCTAGAGTTAAGGTTCTCTAGATATTCTTTCAGGAAGTCATTATTCAATAGAACCTCTTAGTACTCAGGGATAGGTATAGGAACAAGGGTCTTCTGGAGTCAGAGTATGGCTGCCTCTATTATACGCCTTTCCTCAAAGCAGTCATTGGTTTCTAGCTCTGCTGTTCTCTCAGGATTTCTTCACTAAAATTAAAAGTGATAAAAAAGAACAGAAGAGTCAGTATGCTTTCTTTTTAAATGAAGAAGAGAACAAGTATTTTTAAAAATGTAATTTATGGGATAAAACAAGCATTTCCATAAGATAGTACAATAAAAAAGATGATTGTCCATGAAACTGCAAATCTACTATGCCCAACTTGCTATATCTTTCAAATATAAAACAAAATTATGTAAATTTCTTTTTTCCCTTTTCTTCTTCCTCCTTCCCCACAAGATGGCTTCCATTAAACACAAAAGGATATATAGGTATAAAATTGCTCTGTACACACTTCTGTTTATCAGATCTCTCTCTCTGGATGCAGATAGTATGTTTCTTCACATATCCTTTATAGTTAATTTGGGTATGTATAATAGTCAAAATAACATATTTGTTCAAAGTCATTCCAAAAGCAATGTTGCTATTATTATTATTATTATATACAATGTTCTCTTGGTTTTGCTCATTTCACTCTTCCTTATTTCGTGCAAGGATTATCATGTTTTTCTAAAATCATTGAGCTGATAATTTCTTACAGCACAGTAGTATTCCATCACAATTATACCACAACTTGTTCAGCTATTCCCTAATGGATGGACATCCCAGCAATTTTCAGTTCTTTGTCCCCACAAAGAAAGTTGCTGTAAATCCTTTTAGAACTTATCGGTTCTTTTCCTTTTTTGCTAATTATCTTTGGAAATACACCAAATAGTGGTATTTCTGGGTTGTAGAGTATTAATAACTGGTAATTCTGGTTGTAAGGTTTAATAACTCTATGGGCATAATTCTAGATGACTCTCCAAAATGATTGGAACAAGCATTTATTAAATACCTACTATATGCTAGCTATTATAAGTGCTTTACAAATACTTCATTTGATAAGGCAGCACAGTTGTGATAGTCAACCAATTTATTTTGGAGGTAGCTCTAATCATTGATACTTAACAAGATCTCCTTAGTTCTTCTAATAAGGTGCCAATGAACTTAAACCTGCTCTGCTCAGGTAGAGGCTCTCAAAAGACCCAAGCAAAGGGTCACTTTTGTTTTACACACACACACACACATACACACACACACACACACACACACACACACATACATACACACTCACCCCCTCCCCCACACACACATTCTCCCCACACTCCTATATTCTAAACCAATAATAATTGTGTAGGAAGTGAAGGAAACTCTCAAGGAGGAAATGATCCCTATTAATGAAGACTGGCAGCTATTTTGAGATTAATATCTTACAGAATTGTCTAGGGACATTTGAAGGTTACTTTTCCAAGATCAAATAGCAAGTATGGCTCAGTGGGAGCACTTGAATTCAGGTCTTCTCATCTCCAAGTATGACTTTCTCTATGTCTGCATTCTTTCTTCTTGTTATCTTTTTTCTCTTACCTTCATTTTCTTTCTTTCTTTCTTTCTTTCTTTCTTTCTTTCTTTCTTTCTTTCTTTCTTTCTTTCTTTCTTTCTTTTCTTTCTTTCTTTCTTCCTTCCTTCCTTCCTTCCTTCCTTCCTTCCTTCCTTCCTTCCTTCCTTCCTTCTTCCTTCCTTCCTTTCTTTCTTTCTTTCTTTCTTTCTTTCTTTCTTTCTTTCTTTTCTTTATTTCTTTCTTTTCTTTCTTTCTTTTCTTTTTTCTTTTTGTCCTTCACTTTTCCTTCCTCCTTCCTTCCTTTCTCTGTATAGGCACACATATATTATAGAATTATATAATATATGTATGCATCTCTATACACACATATTATTAAGACAAAATTATTTTACTAGGTCTCTGGTTAACTTTATGTAATACTACCATGTCATTTCTGAATGAAAAAATTCAATTGCAAAATATTTCTATAACTTCTGTGCTGCTCTCTAAGTCTTAATTCTCCTGTTGCTAGGAAGATTTGATAGAGTATATTTTAGTTACTCTTATTAGGTCTTGATTTCAACAGGCCTGGTTATACATGTTGCTCACTAAAATAATTTTTCCTCCCCTATTTACCCTCACTTCCAATAAAAAAGGGCAGACAGAAAATGCCAAGATGATTCCTGAAATCATTCTCTTAATTCACATTTTGGATAGGTTTTATTTTTTATAGATAAAGTCCTACTTTCCCTCTTCTTCCCCCAATATGAAAAAATATAACAATATAAAAAATCTGAATTTCCCCCAATTCCTCATGCTGTTATTCTCCCCTCTGTCTGGATCTTCTGAGTCTCCCAAGAACTAGCTGAAGTTCCACCTTCTGCAAAGAACTGCTTCAGTTCTCCATAATCTCAGGGTTTTCCTTTTGAAATTGGATCAAATTTTTTCCCATAATTTTTTTTTTGTAAATAATTATTTGCATGTTGTCTTTCTTATTAGACTTGGAGCTACTTGAGAGCAGGGACTGACATATATATATATATATTTTACACCCAGCCCTTAGCACGTAGCAGGCACTTAATAAATACTTACTGATTGAATTTAGAAGACATTACATTACATAGGGGATTATAGAGTTGCTTGCATATTATTTATTTCCACAAAAGAATTCTTCTTAGTATTTCCTTGAATAGTGACTAGCTTCCTATTTTAATCAAAATGTAATTCTAATTTTTATTTATATCCTGTTCAATAAAACACACTCTATGTAGAAAGAGACAGACTATTTTCCCCAGCCCCTACAGAATGGGATGCCCACAAGAGACCTGATAGGCTGTGATTGGTTGAGATGGAATTATAAATAACCCCAATGCTCTTCAGTCAGTTTCCACCTCACCTAAGGAGTTGTCATCTGCTGGCCTGAGCTGATGGACCATTTCAGTCATGTTTGGCTGTACTGCAGTAATATACGCCCAGACAGAGATGCTGGGTAAATACAATGTATTTCAGTTAAATAGACCAAACCGAGTGAATAAAATGTGATATTTACCCAGTGCACCCACGGCCATCATCAGCTTGTCTTATCCCTCTTGCTGCTGCACGTATCACTACTCTAATCAAATACAAGCATCTGCTAGAAGCAAATAAACTCCATTCCCTGCAAATACAAATTCTGATGAACACCTGAAGATGATAATGAAAAGGAGAAGCAAAGTTAGACACAGGAATACTCTCTGATTCTTGTAGGGCCCTAGGCATTCAATTAAACACTAATTTATATGCCAATCTCAAATATATGCTAAAAATAATAATGATAACATACAGAACACTGAAAAGTAATAAGATGATTTGCAGATAATTCTGTATATTGGCTAGGGGAAAGAGTAAGGCATGGCTTATCATTTTTGTTTTTTAATTGGAGAATTACTGGGATTCATAAGGAGTTAGTGAAATAGTTTATAGATTAATCCAAGGATGATAGAATCAGGGATGAAAGTGATGTTGGTGGACACATATCCAAAACTCCCTCACGCACTTTGCAGATGAAGAAGCTGAGGACCAGGGCTAGTAAGTGACTTGCTTGCTGCCTCAGCTCACTTTAGCCTGAACCATTGAATGATGAGATTCATAGAATGTTTGAGATATACTGGCTCCCTGAGAGATTGTGGAATCATAGATTTAGCTCTGAAAGAGACCATAATGGTCGTCAGACCCACTCCCCTCACTTTAACATAGGAGGTAACTGAAGTAGAAAAGGTCGAGTGATCAGTTACTCAGTTATGTTTCAGAAATAGGATTTCAAGGCAGGTCTTCCTGATTCCAAATTGATGACTCTATCCACTATATCATCCAGCTGCTTAAATAGAAATTATTTTCTCCATCTCCCTTGGTTTTCACAGATAGGAAAAGTGAACCTCAGAGGGTCCAAGTGATTTGTCCAAGGTACAGAGCTAATATAAATGACAGAAGTCTGTCCCTATTAAAATCAAATTATGGAAAGATTTGACTAAAGAATATAAAAGTACATTCCTAAGTGAAAAATATAGAATGGTTCATGAAGATCTTGTGGGGATCACATGTGACTCCTCATGGAGCAGTTTCCATGGTCCTGGGAAATGACTTCTAGGAGCTATTATTATCTCATTTGATTCTCCCAATAATCTGGGATGGTTAGCACTATTCACAATAACAACAACAAGAACAACAATAATAATAGCAACTAGCATTTATATAACACTTTAAGCTTTACAAAGCATTTAACAAATTGTGTCTTATTTGAACTTCACAATAATCTTGAGGGACAAGTTCTATTATTATCCTTATTTCACAAGAGGGGACTGAGGCAGACAGGTTATGTGACTTACCCAGGCTCCCATAGCTAGTGATTATGATTCCAGATCCAGCACTATCCAAAGCATCATCCAGATGCCTAGTTCAAAAGAATAGTATTTGAATGATCTTCACCCATTCCCAATTGGGGTTTGTGGAGCTATGTCCCCATCTAATCAATTGACTAATATTAGCATCTCTAACTCTAAGATGTCTTAGATCAGGGGTCCTCAAACTTTTAAAATAGGGGATCAGTTCACTGTCCCTCAGACTTTTGGAGGGCCGGACTATAGTAAAAACAAAAACTTTGTTTTGTGGGCCTTTAAATAAAGAAACTTCATAGCCCTGGGTGAGGGGGATAATCGTCCTCGGCTGCCGCATCTGGCCCACGGGCCATAATTTGAGGACCCCTGTAGATCATAATTATAATCTTCATGTGGACTTACATGAAGGCACACTGTTTATTCCTATTGTTATAATACAAATTTTGAAGTACAGAGACATATCCTTTCTGGACTCTAAATAATGTGATTTCATAAACGATTTAATTAAGATAACTAGGTATTTTAAGATTGTCTTCAGCACTTCTGGGTTAAGCTTTATGAAGGATCTTGTGCAAGAAAGTTATATATTACCTAACCCCAAATTAGGCCCAGGCCCTAGGAAGGTGACCTTTTTTCTTCACCATTTTCCCAGTTGTTATGATCATATCAGAATTTGCTTGGTAGCCTTTATGCCAGGTAATAGGTATATCTCATATGCTGCCAAACAGTTGATAAGCCAAAGTTGCTGAATATAACCATGGGTCACCTGAATTGGGCAGAATATGTTACGCACATTAATCTCCTTAAGCTGAGAATTTCGTGTTATCTTAGCATATTTTGCCATAGGTAATACCAAGCTCAAGGTTATTTCAAATATGTTCCATAACAACATAAAACTGTTCTGTCTCCTGATTCATGCTACATAGCCCATCACGTGGCATTTCTGCACTCTTAACTTATTTTGGAAGTTGTTTTTTTTTAATGTACATACATAAATTTTAGATCCTGCAGCATTCTTGTGAGAATGGATTTTAAAGAATTAATGTTGAACACTTGTAATTTAAAAAAAGAAATCAGCACTTAGATCCAGTTGTAGAAATAATTAGCGCCTTCCATTTCTATTACATTCCAAATATTACAGTCATTCACCTTGTCTCACCTTTTTTGATTTATTCAAAGTCGATCAGAAACTTCTATTTGAAGCCCAGTATTTTCCCACAGAGGAGGCAAATGTTTCTTTTCTCTATCATTCTATA
Organism: Antechinus flavipes; assembly: GCF_016432865.1. NCBI lineage: Eukaryota > Metazoa > Chordata > Mammalia > Dasyuromorphia > Dasyuridae > Antechinus > Antechinus flavipes. The sequence goes on from NC_067402.1 coordinate 22,091,612, forward strand.
TCCTTGTTTAGTTTTTGATGGCTTAGAATGAGAGTAAATAGCAATTGTTTTCTGTTCTGTTCAGAAACTTTGAAGGAGTTCCCTTCCCAGACTGATATTTTGTGATGGTAAATTAAGCTATTTTTCATCTCAGTTCTTACCTGATCCTTGGTCATTGAGCATTAATTCAGACAAACTGAGATCTGGGAAAGACTTTTATTTAGAAAGGCCAAAATCATCCTGTGCATCCCAGGCCATCATCATTAGCCTTGACTTTTGCTTTGCCACTGGATTTTGATGACACTGGAAGACACTGAGACTGATGGCTTTGTGTACTTCTGACTCACTTAAATACAATTTAGATGCAAGTCAAGACATCACCCCATGATATATTGGTCTTCTTCAAAAACGAAGGCTCAACAACAACATCCCAGTAGTGTGCAGTCATTTTTTCTCACTCCCCCATTCTGTCATTAATAAATATCATCTACCCCTGATCTGCTGCAAAAGTGCAGGATTACATCTTAGAGGAGAAAGCTTCCTTGTTCAAGGGAAAGTAGCCTTTCAAAGATAGATATGAGTTCTGCAGCGTCAGTGTAATTGGCATGTGTCTATCCCCATGATGGTCAGCTTTCTAACAACAGAGAAGTGATCCCAGACCATGTCATCCAGGAATATGACTGCTTGCTCTTTCTGGGGTATATATCATCACAGACTACTCCCTAGAGTTTAAAGTATATCTGGCTCTTAAGGAACATTTTCACAGACTGACAAAATGCCCAGGAAACACAAATCCCCAAAGTCTCCTAACCACTGGTATAGAAAAAACAAACAAACCCAAGAAATCAGACCAATGTCACCTGGAGCTGTCTGAGAATTCTACTTGGCTTGTCTTCATCCTCATGTCTTACATTCAAACCTCTTGCAACTTGCAGAATTATGTTGGCTAATCTGATGTCATACCAGCAACCTTCATATTCCTTCCTTCCATTAAGTGAGAAAAAAAATGTTTAGCACAGGGACTGGCACATAGTAGGTTCTTAAAAATGATTGTTCTTTCCCTCTCTTTTTTTCCTATTAAAATATTCTGTCCAGTGCAACCCAGAGCAGAAATACTGGGAAAATCACTAAACATTCAGTGCTAACGGGTATTTTTCTTCTGATAGTATGTCCCTACCATGGTAACCTTTTTATTGTGTTAATACTATCTACCCTTATCTATCAGACTAAAGTGTTGTAAGGATAAAATAAGAGTCTAGAGACTTTCAGCTATAAAAAGTAGTTTATTATGATCATCCTGATGATGACAGCATGAGGAAGTAGAATCTATGAAAATGTTTCATGTGACGCAAGTACAAAATTGGCTCTCTGGAGAGTGGAACTGGGGGAAACCTTGATGAGATGTATTGTTCATTTTGGCACATTTGTGGCACTTGATCGTGGACTCTTTTAAAGATACCTGGTAACCTAGGAGATGGATGCCTGGAAAGCAAAATGCTTTGAGGTGAGTAAGAAGCGAGCTGGTCATTGCAGTGTCTTTGGCTTTTGGCTCACCACCAAGTGAGAAGGGATCCAAAGAACATTTGAGCTGATGTGAATGCTTGGGAAGGTCATTGAAGCTGTATCCTTGTTAGCTATAAGCACTGTTAGATTATCTGTGACAGTGATGGAGGGGAGGTTACACATTTTAAGCTGTCAGTGATCAATCTCAATTATCTGTGGTAATGGGGGATGGCTATAAAGTACAAGATGGCTGCAGTCGCTTGAGAGCTTGGGTTTGCACTCAGGAGACCTTTTTCATTCATTTACTTCTTCCTAGGAACTCTGAGTGCAATTAGGCTAAGCTATCAGGGAGAGAAGAATGCCTTATTCGGGGTCTTGGAGTCCAAACAATCAACCTTCCTTTAGGATATGTGAAGAAGATAAATAGCATTTATATAGGAAAGTGCTGTATAGAGATTATCTTATTTGATCCTTAAAACAACTCTGTGAAAAAAAGAGCTATTATTATCATCTTGGCTTTACAGTTGAGAAAACCAGGGACACTAGGAGATATCTGAGGCAAGATTTGAACTCATCCCTTTTTGGCTCCAGGTCCAGAAGTCCATCTACTACATGCCCTCCATGACTCAAAGACAATTTCTGATTGACTCATTCACAGGGCCTAGAGCTCCTGGGGAAGATAGGAGGCACCATGCTGTACAGTGCACAAAGCCTGGAATCAGGAGCGCTCACTTGCTGAGTTCAAATTTTGGTTTCAGATACTAAGTATGTAGTCCTGAGTAAGTCACTTCAGCCTATTTGCCTCAGTTTCCTCATCTGTAAAATGAGCTGAAGAAGTAAAAGGCAAACCATTCCAGTGTCTTTGCCAAGAAAACCCCAAAGAAGGTCATAAGGAATTGGATATGACTAAAATGACTCAATAATGAGAAATCTACATCAAAGGCAATCATTAACTAAAGCTCTAGCAAAGATGGACTCCTGTGAATAAGCCAATATCTATCTATCTAATCTATTTATCTTTAGCTAGCTAGTGAGATAATTCTATTTGTATTTGTATATATAAATATATGTGTATTATTTGTATATATTTTGATATACATAAAATATTTAGATGTATTTTGTTTTCATATAGATTTACTTTTAATATGGCTACATATTATTTAAAATAATTTATATATTTTATTTATTTATATTTCTATCGTATATATGTGTGTGCATACACAAAACTCTTTTTTCCTTGTGTATTTCTGCTAGAATAAAGAGAGGATAAAAGTGAATATAGAGAGAATTTCTCCCTCTATCTCCTGCTCCATGCAATTAATGACAGAAGAAGGGATATTTAAAGCTGGGAGAGCCTTTAGAGTCCATCTGGTCCAACTCTCTCATGTTACAGATGAGGAAACTGAGGTCTCTAGAGATGTCCCACAGGCACACAGGTAGTAAGTTACAGAAATAGTTTCGAAAGCCAGGAGATAATGAGCCTAAATTCCTGAAAATGCTTTGTCAACTGGAAAGCACTATTCACAAAAAAAGCTGATATTTTGTTTTTGTTCTATTTCATGATATTTCATTAATTAGATTCCCTTGGATATAGATAATTATATTCAAGATCCAATTCCCCCCAGCCCACACTAAATACTGGTCTTTAGCATTTAGCTGCCATATCTGAAGGTCAGCAGGGATAGGAACTAGCCCCATGATTTCATTGATATAACAAAGTCCCATATGAGGAACTTCCTTCTAACAATGCAGGTGAACAAATTCTTTGCCACTTTAGAGTAATGGACTCTTGCTCCAGAATATAAAGAGGTGAAGAGATTTTTATAGCATTGTACAGACAGCACCTGCCATGGTGGGATTTGAATGCAAATCTTTAAGCTTTCTAAGTTAGTTGTCTATCCACTATGTCAGGTAACCTCTGGCTCATTTTAAGAAGATTATTGATAAAAATGGGATAATTAAAGGGCACCATGGTGCACAGAGTGCTGAGGCCAGAAAGAAGATTCATTTTCATGAGTTCAAATCTGGACTGGCTGTATGACCCTGGTCAAGTCACTCAACAACTTTTACCTCAGTTTCCCAATTTGCAAAATTAGCTGGAGAAGGAAAAGGCATCATTCCAGCATCTTTGCCAATAAAATCCTAAATTATTAAAATGCCTCAACAACAAAAATAATCAATAAGCACCCAGAAGAAGAGAGCTTTGAGATAATTTTATAAGGTTGATCTTATAAATATCTTATAATGATCAGTGTAGAATATTGGAACGAGAACTAGAGAATGGGTGGAAAAAAGAAAGGAAAGATAACTATATGAAGAATTGAAAGAATTGTCATTTGGTATCAGAGTTAGATTTATGCTATGAGGAGTAAAGTTTGGTGTAACAAATGCCAGTTACAGATAAGTGGATTTAGACTTTAAACTTTATAATAATATAAACCATCTAGAGTAATAGTATTATTATTATTAGTAGTAGTAGTAGTAGTAGCAGCCGAAGTAATAGTAGTATTATTGCTAGCAGTAGTAGTAGCAGTAGTAGTAGTAGTAGTAACAGTAGCAATTGTAGTAATAGCAGCATCAGTAGCATCAGCAGCAGCAGTAGAATAGTCATCAGCAGCAACAGTAGTAGTAGTAGCAATAGTAGTAGCAGCAACAGTAGTAATAATAGTAGTAGTAGCAGTAGTAATAGTATTATTATAATTAGTAATAGTGGCAAAAGCAGCAGCAGCAGCAGCAATAGTAGTGGTAGCAGCTACAGCAGTAATAGTAATAGTAATAACAATAATAGTTAGCAAGTATAGCAATATTTGTTACAAGACTCCTTATGCAGCTTTCACTCATTTCCCCATCAGATTTTTTCAAAATTACCAAAAAGGAATATGGGCTAATTTGTGTAACCTTTCCTTTCCCTGCCTTGATCAGAGATTCTTGAATCTTTAGGATAAGAAGGCAAATTTCAGAAGGTAAAGAAGGAAAGAAGGAAGGAAGGAAGGAAGGAAAGAGGGAGAGAGGGAGGGAGGGAGGAAAGACTTAATGGTCAAATTACATAATGACTATTCCCAGAATATTCTCTAATTCCATTCCTTTCCTTGAGCTAGTCTTCTTTCCATTTCTTCTAATTAACTTCATTTCCTCTCCTCTTATTGGCTAATTTTTTAAAGGTCAGACAAGGAATATTGATTTAGGTACTGGATTTTTTAAAAAGAACTACAGAAAGGCATGTGTGAGCTCTTGATATTTTCTTCAGTGCAATATGCCGAGAGAGAGAGAGAGAGAGAGAGAGAGAGAGAGAGAGAGAGAGAGAGAGAGAGAGTGTTAATAAATAAATCTCACTGAAGAGATTGAAGCAGTTTTGCCTGCACTATTCTAAGATGTCTAGGCAGTGATTATCATTCCCTTTGAGTCTAAGAAAGAAACAAAATGTGCTATTATTTTTTCTTTGTTTTTATGCTGTAGCACAAAGTAAAAGGGGATCCTTACCAAAGAACTCTGCCACCGCTCAGTGCCATTAGCAACAGAAGGACTTCATTTGGATCTAGGAGGCCCGGGATATAATTCTAGCTCTAATGTTTCCTACAAGTCACCTTAAGCTTTCTAAGTTTCAGTTTCCTTTCCTGTAAAATGGAGTTGGGAAGGCAGCATAGTTCTATGGAAACATAAATAGATTTAAATAGATTTAAAGTCGGAGGACTGAGAATGAGGTAGTCAAATCCTGCCTCAGATATATGCAAACTGTGACACTGAAAAGTCTTTCAGCCTGTTTCCTTACCTGCAAAATAAGAAGACTCTGAAGTTTGTTTAGCTTTAGTTCTATGATGGTATTGCTTGGCTCCAAACATGGGTTTTACCTGCTCTCTACATATGGTCTCAGATGAGAGACCTGATCTTTATGGTGCCAGTCCTCATCTGCACAAAAAGGAATTGGATTATGGGCCTCTAAAGTCCTTTTCAAGATCCAAATCTAGGAGTTTAAAGGACCTTCCTGACCTTTTGAGCTCTCAAGTTCAATCTATCTTGAATTTGGGACCTTATTATAGATTCCTCCTCACTAAATTCTTTACATACAATATCTAAGGGACCTCCTGGGCACAAATCTATGATCTTCTATACCACTATGAAGCAACAGAAGAGGAATTCAGCGGCCAATAGTTCCATTCAGCAAACATACCTAAAGCACCTACTGTGTGCAAAGCAGACAGACTTTTGTGGTTTCACCCTGCTGCCCACAACAACTTCCTTTCCATAAGCATGGGGCTACCATTGCAGATTCCACATGATATGTTCTGAGAGAAATGTAACCTGACATCTGAAGAATTCTCTAAAGTGAAGAGACGGGATATGTTGCTTTAAATCTCTAAGACTAAAGATTATCAAAGGTATAAAAGAAACAACTTTCTATTTGACTTAGTACAGGTTTATATATGCAAATAAAGCCCTTTGTAGCTTTCCCTGTCTTTCCTAGAGTTATTTTGCCTTTCAGAATGAAAATATGTTCTATAGAAATGATTGAAACTCTCTCACTTCATTGACGATTCATTGCTTCTCTGAAAAATGATTGTCCATACATGCATATATGTCTCTTTGGGTAGTTAATTCTTGGTTGTAACCCTACATCGATTGCCTTCTGGAATGTGGTATTCCAGGCCCTTTGATCCTTTATTGTAGAAGCTGTCAGATCCTGGGTAATCCTAATTGTTGTTTCTTGATATTTTAATTGTTTTTGTCTGGAAGCTTGCAGTAATTTTCCTTGAGATTGTAGTTCTGGAGTTTTGCAACAATGTTCTTTGAGATTTTTCTTGTGGGCTCTTTCCCAAAGATTATTGATGGATTCTTTCACTGAGATTTTCCCCTTTGTTTCTAGAATATTGGGGCAATTTTCCTTAATGAATGCTCTTTTTTTGGTCATGGCCTTCAGGAAGGTCAAATTGTCTCTTCTGGCTCTATTTTCCAGGTCAGCTGTTTTTCCAATGAGGCATTTCACATTTTCTTCCATTTTTTCTTCTATTCTTTTTAGTTTGACAGATTCTTGCTGTCTCATAGAGTCATTAGTTTCCATATGCCCATTCTAGTTTTTAATGTGTGATTTTCTTCAGTTAGCTTTTGTATCTCTTTTTCCATTTGGTAAATTCTACTTTTGAAGGTGTAGTAGTAGTACTACTTGGCCATTTTTTTTTTTTTTGCACTTGGCCAATTGTATTTTTAAGGATTGTTTTCTTCAGTCATTTTTTTTTCTTCCTTTTCCAAGCTGTTGACTCTCTCTCAAATGCCACATTTCTTTTTTCATTTTTTCCTTTACTTCTTTTATTTTCCTTTTAAAGTCTTTTATGAATACTTCCAAGAAGCCTCTTTGGGCTTGAGACCAATTCATATCATTCTTTGAGATTTCCTCTGTGGACATTTCATCCTTGTTTGAATTGGTGTTTTGGTCTTCCCTGTCACCATAATAGCTTTCTATGACTAAGGTTCTTTTCTGTTTCTTGCTCACTTTCTTTTTCTTTTGTAGTTGAAACTCTGCTTCTGGGACAAAGAAGGTGCTGTCTCAAGCTTCTTATGTGGCTCTGAGGCTTGACTTTGAGCATGGGGGGGCCCTTGTGTTTGTAGGGGGTAGCCTTGTCTGCTTTTTTTTTTTCTTTAGGAAACAACCTGATTTCCTGGAGTTTGCCTTCTAAGCTGGGGCTAGAGGCTGCTCCACTGATTTGCTCCTCTACTGAGCCAGGACCGAGTTGCTGGAATTAAGACCCTCTCACTGGCTTATGAGAAAATATTCTAAATAAGACCCTTGAGAATGGTCTGCTGTTTCTGACCAAGAGTTGTGTTAGTATTGTCAAATATACCAATTGCCAAATTGCCCACATTACCAAATTGCCAAAGATAATGAAATCTTCTTTTATTTTTTACAAAAGTGTGTGTAGTATATAATATATAAATACATGTGCATATGTATTATATATATATTTCATAAACACATGCATGTGAACATATATGCATGTGTATGTATATACCATGTAATATAAATATGCATGTGAATCTGTAGGTGTAAGTATGTATATGTGTGTGCATAATAGATGTACATATATGCATATAGATATACATATATGTACATATCCACACCTATGCACACTTTTACTTTTGACTCCATTAGTAAATCTGCACACCATAGTGTGACTTTCTCCATAAAACATCTTTAAATCAACAGATGTTTATTAAGTATCCCTTCTGAGACATATTTTATCAACAAAATATTTAAACCATTTGGCATAGTAACTAGAGGACTGTGAATGTAGTGTCAAACATTAGAGCCAGAAAACCCCTTAGAGCTCAATAATTCCAACCTCCCCCCACATCTTTAAAAGGTGAGGAAAGTGAGACTTAATGGCTTGATGATTTATCCAGAATCAGAAAGATCAAGAATCAATTCCCACTTCTGACATTTGCCAGCTGTGCAGTAGTAGGCTAGAATCAATTCATTAAGCTCATAAGAGCTGATTGTTAAATTTTTAATGTGTATGCTTTGGGAATCTCAGCAAATTTTACAAACTATGGCTTGATTTATTGTTTTGCGGATTACCTAGATTTAATAAAATAATGGAGATAATGTTAGCAGTACAGATTACATTTAAAATTGAATAATTCATAACTTTTTGGAGAGAGTCAGTTGTTAAACATTGCTTCACAAAATCACTTTGAAACTTTAATGAGCTCATGTCTGTTAAACACTACAAACTTTAAGTCATTGAGGGTCAACTAATCTTCCACCATTGTTGTTAAATGCCTGTGAGTCTTAGAATATCACAATATCCCAAGAATTAAAAAATTGTATCACTCAGAGACTGTGGAGAGCAGGGTGCCTGCTGGATATGAGAAGATAATGGAGAGCAAATAAGGAACTACAGAGTCCCCTCATAAAACACCAGAGGGTCATAAGTTTGAATAGGAAAGTACCAGAGAGATTTTTGACTCTAATACCCTCACTTTACAGATTGGAAACTGAGATCCAAAGACATTAAGGGACTTGCTCAGCATTATGATGAAGCTAATTAGCATAGAACCCAAAACAAATTTCAACTGGTCTTCCTGATTCCAAGTCTAGGGTTCTACTCTATTATGTCATCCATGGACATCCTCACACACACACACACACACACACACACACACTAATAATTAAAAAAACTGGTCTGGTCATGTGGCATAAGAAACTTTGAATAGATACCTTTTTGTCAACTTATATTAGAACATGGGTAAGATTTGAATAGGTAAGATTGGATGAGTTACAGTCTATATCACGAAGGGTGGAGAATGGAGAAAATCCACACTAGTAAGATCAAATCTATTGGAATATTTGAGAATGATTAACAAACCAAGCTTGATATGAAATATCAAGTTACTGAAACCTGACATGCCCCAAAATGTAGTCTGATCATTTCAAAACAAAGAAACACAAAGCCTTCTGGATAGTGAATGACTGAATACCTTTATCCCTACATGTTTTACCAAAGAAATGGCATTAGTTTTAAAGGAATTGCCTATCACTGCAGTCATTGGACAATATATGAAATATATGTATACATGCATTTATGTTATATATATATATATTTAATTTGCATGAATACCTGAAACTTGTTATTTCTGCAAAGAAGGATAAAAAAAATGGAAGATGTGATGGCTGTCCTCTCCTAGCAAAGTTAGAATTCATTTTTAGAAGAAAACATGCTAGATAATTATGTCTTCTCCATTTGCCAGTTTATCTCCGTTAAACATAGTCAACAGCTCATGGCTTAATTTGCTCTGTCAGCTCTGGCTTTTTAAAAACCAGAACTCTTCAGCAGTGGAGGTTTTATGTGTGCAGTATAATTTCATCATTCCCCCCCTCTTTTTTTTAATTCTTGGCCCATTTATAGTCTAATATCTTCCACTCCATGAAGCTTAAATATTTAGCCGTCGAGGTAATATACTCTTTATCATCTGTCAGCTTCACTATTAAAGCTAGGTTGTGGATTTTTCATGCTACCAGACTTCTGTGACTGTGCCTATTATCATCAGGACTCCTTCCACAGCCACTATCCTATTTCTTTTCTCCTTCAGGAGTCCGGTGTTTTAAATGGTCACCACCTTTGCTTAATAAGATCTCACAAGGGACACAAAGCTGTTAGTTTCCTTGCAAGAATTTGAGAGGTTGAATCACTTGGCAACAGTGATTTCCCAATTTGTTCGAACCAAAAGAGATTTCTTTGTAAATAAAAAAAAACAATTCAGTATTTTGGCTCTTGTGTGCACCTCAGGGGAAGAAAAGGAACACCTTCATGCCATCCATATCCTACTTGACCAGTGACCCATGATGAAAGAGAGAGAGGAAGCTGGGGTGAAGCATTAAAGACCATCTTGCTTATTTCTTTTATTTTCTTTGAAAGCATTGGATATTAACTTTATTAGCCTAGGACTCAAGCAGTAACCATTCAACCTTTGCAGAATGCTCAGAGAGACCGAACTAAGATGGGTGTCCCCAAAAAAGTCCATGAATCACCACAACAGCGGAAGATTCATGATCAAAATGGCCAAATGGACAAAGAGGCCTCAGTTAGCTTTGTTGAGATAGTTTGCAAAGATAGGTAAAGTGTGAGAGATTCAGAAGTGAAGGGAGAGAGCAGCTCTTTATAAGAAGTCTAATATCTGCAGCATTTTATAACACTTCTGGAGAATTGCCAAGATAGTGAGCAAACCAGAAACCATAGGTGAAGAACTTAAAAGAACTAGGAATGTTTACCATGGAGAAGAAAAATGTAGCCATCATCAATTATTTCAAGAGCTGTCCTTTGGTAAAAAGGATTAGACTTAGTCTGGTTGTTCCCAAGAAGAGAATTTGGATCGATTGTTAGGCATTTTTGAATAGCAAGTTTCTGTTACATTTTAGGAAAATCACACTTATAATCAGAGCATAATAATATAATCAAAGTAGCCCAAATAGCTACTTTGGTGGGTGGTTTGTTGCTTCTCACAAGAAGTCTTTAAGTAAAGACCAAATAATCTCTAGTAGGATGATCTCCAAGGTTCTTTCCCATGTTAAGAATCTGTCAATATTTTTGAGCATTTTTTGGGGGTAATTTAATTATGGAAGTTGATCATTTTGGAAGCCCATCAGACAAAATTAAAAACTAAACAAAAAGAAACTAGAATCAAATTGTATGCAAATATAATAAATGACATTTGGACAGATGAATTAAGGACTAGGAAAAATTTAATTAAAGTAAGGATTCCTGGATAGGAGAGATGCTACTTTTGGTATTGCTACATAATTAACATATGATATAAACTGAAATTGTCTCAGTTCATACAATCCTAGTGATCTCCTTCTACTTTTAGCAGTGACAAAAGGAGTCTTTGTAGATATTTCTGAAATTTTTTTTATAAAATTATTAGTAAGTCTGAAGTTGAAGGGAAAGTAAATTCTTCATGTCACCAATGAGCAATGAATATACTATTTGTCATTAATGGTCATCTTTAAAAAGAACTAAAATCACAGATAAATGACAGTATCCCCTTTGTTCCTGAACCCTCTTACACTATAGTCTTTCTCTTTGGTAGTTTCCAAGCTAAGATCACTGGATTGGAAGAAGCATAGTGGAGATAACTCAATAAACTCTTTATTAAGTAATTACTATATCCAAGAAAAGAAAACATGGCAGGGAAGGTAGAGAGACATCCTTCAAATTAATAAAAGCTGTGTTCCAATTCAGCCTGTGATACATGGTTCTGTGATTCTGAGCAATTGTTTAACCCTCAGTGTTTTAGGCAGTTCTGTAAGATTATAAATTGCAGAAAAACTTTGATTCCATGTTGGAAAAGGAAGCTCTTTTCTTTTACCTGAGGCCTCCAAATGCTATTTGAAATCACTAGTTTGGTTTCTATTTTTATATATAAGGCATTATTGCCAGCCACTGTGGTTACAACTGAAAAAACAAAACAAAACAATCTCTTCTCTTCTCTTAATCAGCCAATTGAGGAGCATTTATTAAGCAGGTACTATGTGCTAGACACTATGCTAGGCTCTGTGATTATAAAAACAGAGAATAAAACAATCCCTCCTGTCAAGAAATGTCCATTCCAGCAGAAGCCAGTTTAATAGAAAGAAAATCAAGGGAGATGTGATAACTGGCATCTAGGGGCATCAACAAAGCTTGCCAGAATAGATGAAGCAAGTCGAGGATTTTTAGAGGTGAAGAGGAAAGATTACATCAGGCATGGGAACGCATTGTATAAAAGCACAGAGAAGGAAGATGAAGTACTGAATTTGGAAGGGTAACTAATAAGAGGTTTGATATTAATTTTATTTCATTAAAGGGAATAGTATCATGAACTGATGCTGAGTGAAATGAGCAGAACCAGGAGATCATTATATACCTCAACAACGATACTGTTTGAGGATGTATTCTGATGGAAGTGGACCTCTTTGATAAAGAGAGCCTTAATTGATCAAAGATGGATAGAAGCAGCTACACCCAGAGAAAGAACACTGGAAATGAATATAAACTGTTTGCATTTATGTTTTTCTTCCCGGGTTATTTATACCTTCTGAATTCAATTCTCCCTGTGCAACAAGAAAACTGTTTGGTTCTGCACACATATATTGTATCTAGGATATACTGCAACCCATTCAACATGCAAAGGACTCTTGCCATCTCGGGGAAGGGGTGGAGGGAGGGAGGGGAAAAATCGGAACAGAAGTGAATGCAAGGGATAATGCTGTAAAAAATTACTCTGGCATGCGTTCTATCAATAAAAAATTATTTAAAAATTTAAAAAAAGGGAATAGTATCAAATAAATCTGGAATGGCAGAATGGAAGTCAGACTATGGAGGGCCATTAGGACAAAGAGGCTGTATTTTATTTGGGTGGAAAGGGGGAATCAACACAAGTTTTTGAACATAAGAATGTCGTGGCCAAGTTTTGCCTAATATAACCATCAATTTGGTGGCCATCTAGATTGTGGATTGAAGAAGAAAGAGACTAAAAGGAAAGGGACTGATATAAGGATAATTATGGCAATTACCTGGCCTATGAATTGTAGAAGGGGAAAACTTATAAGAGGGAAGTTAATAGGAGGCTAGGATAGAAGAAGTAATGAGGGCCTTAAATAGAATAGCAATCATAAGAGAAGAGGAAAATGGACACATTTGTAAATTCTTATACGGGGATTTTGAATCCACAAACAGGCAAATGTACTTTTGCAGGTGAAACAACGTGTTCACACATACTATTTTCCAATATATGTAAGTACTGTTGTGATTAAGGAAGTAGAATTTCACTTCAAAGTATTACTGGATTTTCAATAACTTTTTGTCACTATGTATTTTCCTAATCCACAGTTATTAGCAATATAACTACTATCACTTTTTGTCTTCAGATAGAGTTCTCACACTCAGAGTCAGAAACCTCTGGTCTAGTTTATACTTCATATCTGAAAAGTGTTCTAAATTAATTGGAATATAATGATTCAGAAGCCAAAGATGACCTCTATGGTTTTCCACCCTCCATTCTCTTCCTTGCACCCTTTTCCCTTGCTCTTATAGATTTTGGTATTATTTCTGCAGGGCTCTGGAAATAATCATCTTAGTCAATCAAGGTGAATGAAAGCTTCCATTTCTTTGCTCTCCATTTAGATCGTTTAAACATCTCTTTTTCTGACATTCAGTTTTCTCAAATAAAAATGATGGTCTAAAACAGAATCAAATATAGAACTTAAGCTCAGAAGAGAATTATTGGTGAGTTCTAAAGGTGTGGCAAGGTTTCTTTTTGAAACAACCCACTTGTCATCTTTGTCACTTTCTACTGCCTCCTTTTGAGAAAATCACTCCCTTGAATCCTTTATCTTCTTAAGAAGGACCTTGTATTGTCAGTTTTAGAATTTACACCCTGAGTCACTGTGAAGTGGGAATTGATTATCTGTGAAGAAGAGGTTAAGAGAGAAACATGAAAGAGAAAAAGAGACTTATAAATATTCGGTACTAGAAATTCCTGGCATTCTATTCTCAGAATTGTTCCAGTGATTTAAAGAATCTAAATAAAATCCTACAGGATCCTAAATCGACATGGTAATATTCATGAAAGAGTGATCTTATTATACACAACCTTTCACCTAATTCCCAAGAATTTAAACTTCAAAGCATATCAGAAATAGCAACCATATCAGAACCCATAAATACCATTGTCCTCTCTCACTGGGGAGAAGGAAATGTTTCATAATCTCTTATCCGTGGCCTTCATTGGACATTGCAGTTAATCATAATTAGTGACTTTCAATGTTGCCTTCATTTATGTTACTATGTTCACATTGTATATAATTCTCCTGGTTCTGTTTCTTCTCGATGTATCAGTTCATATGAATCTTCCTATGCTTCTCTCTATTCCTCATGGAGTGCCTTTCATAGAGTGCAACCATGTTTCATTCTATTGTTATACCACAAGTTCATCAGCCAGTTCCCAGTTGATAATCATCCACTTTGTTTCTAGGTCTTTGCTATTATAAAATTTACTGCTAGCTTATTTTGGTATATAGAGAACCTGTGAAGGATCACAATATACTTCATATACTATTTTTAACTTTTAGATGAGGGAACTGATGATTAGAGAGATTGAAAGGGTCACACAACCAAAAAAGTAGTAATACCTGCATTTGAACTCAGATCTGCTGTGACAGATGAGAACAAACATTGCATAATAAATAAGGGGACATGGATTCAAATATTATTTCTCTCATTTAGGTGATAAGTTACCTTCAACTCAGTTTCCTTATTAATAATTTTAGTTATCATATACATAGTAACATTCATATTATATCATTTGATCCTCATAACAAACTCGGGTGGAAAGTGCTTAATCCTCATTTTATAGATGAAGAAAATAAGGGAACAGATGCTAAATGACTTGCCTAGGTCCACAGGATCAGTGTCTGAGAATGGACTTGAATTTAAGCCTTCCAGACTGGCTCAGTCAGTGCTCTATCCACTTCCCTGTTAGCTACTTTACTTATAAAGTGGAAACAATGATACCCATACTGCCTTTCTCAAAGGGTTGTTAGAGTATCTAGGCGATGCGGAAGAGTAAAGCATTTGATTTAGAATCAAGAAAACAGCTTGAATCCTCTTTCAAACACTTAGTAGCTGTGTGACCTTGGACAGATCACTAAGGCCTGTATTAATTTAAATAATTTCCTCTATACAACAAGGATAATAATTGTATTGTCTTGGTGGATTGTTCTGAGGATCAAATAAAATGGCAAATAAAATGCTTTGTAAATGATGAAGCACTTAAATAAATGTTTGTTGTTATCCTTATTAAATGAATCTGTACATAAGTGACTATAAATCATAAAACTCTGTATAAAATTCTGCTTTTTTATGGGAAGAGTAAAATCAGATTTAGAGATGAAGGGATGTGAATAGTCATAGAATGCAACCCCCTTTTGTGAAAGATGAAGAAAATAAAGTGGGGGGGAGAAGACAAAAATAGTCTGCTCAGTATCTTAGGATATTATAATCACAAATTCAGATATGAAAGGGAACTTGGGAATTATGAGGAAACACATTTTGCCAATAAAGAAACTGAGGCCAGGAAAGGTTAAGAGGCTTACTAATCCAAGGTAGCTCAGAGTCCATATTACTCCTGAAATTCTGAGAGAAAGTGAGAACTCCATATCATTTGCTCACTTGGGCCTCTTTGTGAGTCAGGGAAGAAGAAATGACATAAATCTTGAAGGAAATAGGCTTCAAGAGTCCGGGACACATTCTTCCTGCTCTGGGCTCCCTTACAGAACTTCACGGCATCTTGTCTGCTTAGATCTCAGCCTGCCCTTTGAATGCATGTCATCCTCGGTTTCATTGTACTATCCCATGCTCTTGTCTAGGGATGGAGGAGGTGGGGAGGAGGAGAAAGAGAAAGAGGATGGGGGGGAGAGAAAGAGAAGGAAAGGGAGAGAGAGGAACAGAAAAAGGGGGAGAGAGAAAAGAGGAAGTTGAGGAAGAAAACAAGGAGAAAGATGGGGAAGCGAAAAAGGAGGAGGAAAAGGGGTAGGAGGAGAAAGAAAGAGACAAAAGAAAAAGAGGAGGAAGAAGAGGAGGAGATGGAGAAAAGGGGAAGAGAAAGGGTAAAAGAAGAAAAAAGACAAAGGGAAGATGAAGAGAGAAGAAAAGGAGGAGGAAGATCGAGGAAAAAGGGGAGGAGAAAGAAAGAAAAAAGACAATGAGAAGAGGAAGAGGGAAAATAGGAGGAAAACAGGGCAAAAAAGGCAAGGAGAAAGGAATAGAGGAGAAAGAAAGAAAAAAGAAAGAAGAGGAAGAAGAGGAAGAGGGAGAAGAGGAGGAAAACAGGGAGGAAGAGGGAAGGAGAATGAGTAAGAGGAGAGAGAAAGAAAAAAGGGAAGAGAAAGTAGGAAGAAGATGAAAAGTAAAATAGGGGAAAAGGGGGGAGGAGAAAGAAAAAAGACAAGAAGAAGAAGAAGAGGAAAAAGAGGAGGAAGACAGGGTGAAAAGGGGGAGGAAAAAGGGGAAGAGGAGAAAGAAAAACAGAAGACAAAGAGAAATGGAAGGAGAAGAGGGAGAGGGAGACAAGGAGGACAGGGAGAAAAGAAGGTGTAGAAAAAGGAGGAGGAGGAGGAAAAGGCAGAGGAGGGAGAAGAGAGCGTTGGAGAAGGGAGGGGTGGGGCTTGGGTCCCTTCAGCTTCTCCCTGCCACTGCCCAAACCTGGCTGCCGTTCTCCTAAGGGGGCTCTCCTTCAAAGCCCAGCCCAGCAATGAGACAAGGAGGCCATTGGGGGGAGCCAGTACAGCAGAAATCTGTTGCAGAGTCTAATTAGTTTAGATTCCTTTAATGGATGCTGGGCCCTATCGTTCCCAGATCTGACTTTGGGAGAAATCTCCCCCCTTTTCCCTCCAAATCTTTCCATTCTGTTCCAGAGCAGTCCGGTCTTCCGGAGATGTGGCCACTCTGCCTCAGAGATTTGTAAGAAAGAGCCTGTGGTGCATTGTGTTTGTCTCCCTGGGAAACAGTTCTTCTTCTGTCTCCTCTCACCATTTCTGAGTTTACTCTTTTATTGGAAAGGTCAGTGGTTGTCCTTCAGGTCTGGAGCCTCCACGCTGGGCAGGGGCTTAGGGACTGGAGACCCCGAGGCAGCCGGAGGCCTGTTTCCATTGTAAATAAGAGCAATGACTCTCTGAGGCAGCTATGTGAGGTAGCCCTGGGATCTGGGTCACAGAATGGCTGGAGAGGTAACAACTCATTAACTGCTTCAGTTTAATCCAGGTGCCCCTATTCAGGAAGGCCACCAATAAGCTGGCCAGCCCTGAGAAGGGGTAATGGGACAGGAGAGAGCTTTGTGTCTGGGTTCTCTGAGGTTCCACTGTAGGAATTGGGAATGTTTAGCCTGGAAAAGAGAAGGCTTAGAGTGCTGGATCATAGTTGTCTTTAAGTACCTGAAAGGTTAGTGTAGAAAGGGGATTAAAATGGTTCTGTCTGGTCTCCTTTGAATTAAGATGATGCTGGTCCTCTTTAAATTGAGAAGGGAAAAGGAAAAAAATGGTCTTTAGTAATAACCTTGAAATTCTGAGGGGAAGCTTCATGAGAAACTCCATGTTATTTGCTCCAGCTCCTTCATCTGGGACCCTTTTGTATGTTAAGGAAGAAGAAATGACAAAAAAATCTTGAAAGAAAGGGGCTTCAAGAGCCCGGGACACCCTTTCTCCCCTATCCCCCCGCACACTTTGGGCTACATTGCAGAGCCTTATGGTACCAGCCTGCCCTTTGGGTACATCTTGTCCTTGACCTCATGCTATATCCTGCTTTTGTTGAGGGATGGAGGTAGAGAAGGAAGGAAGAAAAGGAAGAAGAGGAGAAGAAGGAGAAGAGGGGGGGAAAAAGAAGAAAAAGAGGAGAGGGAAAGGAAGAGAAAGAGGAAGAGGAGGAAGAGGACGAAGAAGAGAGAAGAAAGAAAAAGAAATGGAGGAAGGGAGGAGGAGGATCCAGAAGCTTGTTTTTACATAGTTATATATATGTTGTCTTCCCATTAGACTATGAGCTCCATGAGGACAACATATTCCCAGGACTTTGTTTAGCATAAGCACATAGTAAGTGTTTAAAAATATTTATTAACTAATTGACTAAGTCAGTAGTCAGGAGTAAAATGAGGCAGATTTAGGGTTAAGGGCAGGGAAACAATATTCTGAATATGAGAGCTTTCCCAAAATTGAAAGGGAGTAAGGATTCTCATTTCACTGGAGGTCTTTCAGGCAAAGATTATTGAACACTAATGCGGGAAGAGAGATTCTTCCTCAATTTGACATCCTCAGGACATAGCACAGTACCTGTCACACAGCAGGAGGTTGATAAATGTCTACTGATCACTGAGTGAACTTGGACTCCATGATGACTTAGTTCCCTCCCACTTTGGAAATTGTGCTATCCTTTGCAAAGGAGCTCAGAGATTGTCTCTCCTAAGCCTCTAATTTTACAAATAAACTGGGATCCAGTGAATTCCATTTAACAAGCATCGAGTAACTAAAAATTAGTCAAATTATTGATAGAAACAAACTAGGATCAAACCTAAGAGGAATTATATGGAGGGGAAAATGTACAGTCAAATTATTGATAGAAATAAACTAGAATCAAACCTAAAAGAAATTATATTGAGGAAGATAAAGCTTTCACTTATTACATTTACCTCTTTAAGTGAATCATGCAATAATACTTGGATGCTTTGAGTTTCTGAAGTTTATCTTGTAATCGCCCATATAGTGGCAATGTTAGGAAAAGATTGGGGAGCATTTGCTCCATAGAAATTCCTCCTTAGAATTAAAGAGATTCTTCTGATTGGCTTCTAAGGACTTATGACCTGATTCCAAACTACCCTTCTGGCCTTATTATATTTTTAAGTCTCTTCACACATTTTTCATATTAGTATAATTAATACTATGGAGAATTATTCAATACTATCCCAATTAATAGAGTCCAACAAAACTGGCATCCCCACTCTTCCATACTTTGCTTAATTGCCATCTTCTGCATGAATACTCACCTAATCAGGTGTTCTAACTGTCAGAGCTTCCTGTACCTTTCTCCAAATTACTTTTTATTTTGTATCTATCTAGCAGGTGATGCATGCTAAGGTAGTTGGCAGGCAGGTAGGGCTGTCAGTCATTCTTAACTCACACACTTCCTGCCTCTTGGTGGGCCAAGCTATTACTTTCCTCTGAAAATGAATTCTCTCCAGTCCCTTCCCCTTCAAGAATGGCTTTCCTTTTAAGCCAAACTCAGGAAAAATGGGAGGAGCCTAGCCTCAGTGCCAGCCTAAATGGTCTTTCTATCATTAACTTTTGGCCTAGAGGTACCACACTATAAGTACATTCTCTATCCTGGAAAAATAATTCAACATTTTATGACTCTGAGTCCCCAGCCAAAGATTGTGTTCTGGCAAAATCCTTCAGTCTCTCTACTTTTCTGGGATGCTCTCAGCCACTCTCAGCTAAATTCCAATAACAATATGTACTGATCAGCAATGTAGATGGTTGATACTTTAATTATAACTATTGGAATAAGAGACTAAGTAAACATTTGAACATAGTATGGAAAGGAAACTTAAGAAGCAGAATAAACTTGCATCTGAGTGGGTAGGGCGGGGAGACATCAGGCTCACCCTTTTACAAGAAAGTGAGGGAAAGGAGAGAGGAGAAATAAAAGACTGGAGGCCCTAATCTTGAATCCTAACTGATTTTAGCAGTTCAGAATCTATCTGTGTCTCATGTATGATTCAATCACACTGCCTTGGCTTCAAGAATCCCAGATTATTGACAGAACTCATGCCTGGGTAATTAAAAAAAAAAACTAAACTAAATAAAGAATCCCAGAGTCCTTTGCTCATAGCAGCTGTCCTCTGGCTGTCCTCTTTGGGTTCCCATGTGGTTCCCTCTCCTTCTGTTCCGCAGAGCTTCTCTTCCCACAATCCCAAAGACAGGGAATGGTAGACCTATGAGTCACATTTATCCTCTTTGCCACTTCCATGATCTGGGCAAAATTTCCAAGGGATCAAAGATTAGACTGTTAAGTGAGCACCCTTTCTTCTTTGCCATCCCTCCCTTAAATGGATAAAAGAAGTTGCCACTTGCAGAATCCTCTTGGAGTTGCAGGGAAATTGCTTATAACAGTGTTTAAATAGATTCCTGGTAGTTCTCTGGTCAGCCAGTAGTCATTTATTTACAGCATCCTGATCTTTTTGGTAATATCTGAAGTAGGTATGGTCAAAATAATATTATATAAATTATATAATTCATATATGTTATATATGACATAAATATAAATAAATATCTCTGTGTTTAGATTTCACTACGTAGTCATATATATGTATATATGCATATATATGTGTATACTGTCTCTATTTCTAAATATGTATATATATATAGATATATGTTAGCTATCATATTGATCCTTCCTACTTTAGTAAACCTCACACAGTATGCTTTGTTTGGATTCTTGAAGTTTAGTATGCATTATTTACATATCTATAAATAACAAAATAGAGTTGTCAGTTCAACTCTACTCTTTTAAGTATACTTTTTTGGGGGAATTGGGGGGAGTAAGGGTGTATCCTAGGAGACTGAAAATTAACTATGTTATGGAACACTTGAAACTCAAGCTCTGCTCCTTTCCCAATTTATGACTTTTGATTTTTCTATCATCTTTAAAGATTTAGACTAGCAAGAAAGTATCTCCCAGAGTTAATTGTATGAAGAGGGTTACCAATTGCAGACTTCCTGTGTATTTGTAAAGAAACTCTTATAAACATGTTTAAAGATGAATTTGTTCTGTATGTTCAAAATGTTTAAATCGAGTAAAAGGTTTTGGTTCCTTTAAGAATATTCCTTGTAAGATTCACCTTTGAAACTAGAAAAAGCTAGCTTTAGGTAGCAGTCATTTGACAGAGTTTAGTAGCATTATTTTAAATGTTAATTAGCCATTTATCAGAAAGGTTGGAGAATAGAGAAGGATGAGGAACTTAGCAACTGGTGAGAGAAAACAAAAGATTTGTGAGTTTTGTAGATATTATATGTATATATATATTAATGATTAGGGCAACTGACTTGGGGTTTGGTGGCTGACATTTTTTTTTTTAGCAATAGATTTGCTTGAACCTACAATCAGTGAACTTTTAAAACACATACATACATAATACATACAGAGTGTATTCAATACCATTGCTTTCCTTTGTAATCCCATGAATTTTCCTTTTGCATTTACAAACATTCTGAAGACTGCATAGCTTCATCAGGTTGTCCAAGGAGTCCATAATGCATACGTACCCTTGGGGGCACACTTATATATACATACAAGAAGTCCTTACCTGAAGGGAGAGCTAGTAGAGGTGGATGAAAACTTTCCTGTCAGTACCACAATAGGAAGCTTGGATCAGCACAAAAGACTAAGGAACATAAGATCCTGCCTATGAATTATCAAACTACGCCAGTCATTCAAAATCTTGGAAGCTTGATAACAAACACAGGTGTTTGAAGTGGCAAGTGCCAAGAGCATCTCTCTTCTGTATGTAACAGGATCTCGAAGTTGGAAGGGATCTGAGAGCCAAGCCATCCAGTCATACCCGTAGAAAGACAATCTGCCATTTCACATCTTTGACAAGAGGCTTCTCAGCCTTTGTGAGAACTCTTACGAGGAGGAGAAACTATTTTCTATTCTATGTTATTATTCTCTAGGACAGTGTGATTCACTTTGGAACAACTCTAAGTAGCATGTAGAAATAATCAATGGCCAGCACTTTGAAAGAGAAGTTAACTTTTCCTTGGAGCAGAGTAAGGTAAACCCAAGACTTTTACCTGTTCAGATTATTTACAGAGCTAGTTAGCAATTGAACGCCAGATTCTATCCCATGTCCTCAGACTGCAAATTTTTCATTCTTTTCAACTTTCTCAAGGTGCTTTCTCAGAGCTGGTCCAATGGCACTACTTCTGAAAATGAACTCCCCAGGAAAATGAGTGTTTGGCCCAGCATTGCACTCTTAAGGTTTCCAGCCTGGACGGTTCTTGTAAAGCAAATACAATCATCAAATTGCAAAAGGCATGAATGATCACGACAGACTGGATCCAATCCAAACCCACAAGAGTCTTTTTGGTTTTACTTTGGCCCCAACTTGATCATTCTTGGCTTGGTTGTTTCATTGTCCTGAAAAAGTTGGAAATACAACTTTAGCCCGTCCACCACCATATCAGACTCATGCTATTGCTCCTACTCATTTGTGCACTTACTTAATTCTTTCACTAGATGGTGATCAAATTCAATCCATGCACCATATGCGAGACCCACAGCCCTGCTTAGATTAAAGAGAGAATATGTAACCTATGTCTTTGCCCAGCTTGGCTAATTTCTTCCTTGAATTTCTTTCCTGCTGCTCAGACAAGATCTCACTGGACATGACCTTGCTCTTTCGCGGTGCTCAGGTGTGAACAATGAGAATTCCCAGTAACTATGGTTTTATCATATTAACTTATTATAAAAGCTCTGGGACTACAATTTTCTATAAGTCTTGAGTTGTACTTGCAAAATGATTCACAGACTAGGAGGCGATGTGTCTGGCTCAGATGGAAAGTGAACAGAAATTTGATTCAAACGTGAGCTGGGATTGAACGCTGCCCCTACCATTTATTAACTGTGTGATCTTGGATAAACTACTACACACGTCTAGGCTCCTCATGTTTAAAAAGAGAGTTTGGACTTGATGACCTCCAAGATCCCTTTCATTTTTATAGCTATGAACATATGCAAGATTACTAGAACCCATTGGTTAAAATTCTACTTTGACCAGCTGTGTGACTTTGGACAATTTATTTGTTTTTGGATAATGTGGATAATTATTGCTGATGCCTCCTTTCTTTCCCCCATCCTCAAAAAAAAAAACAAAAAAAAAAAACAAAAAAACAACCTTAGTATTTATTTTATGTTTACATGTGTCCCCTCTGATGAAATATAATCTCCTTGTGGACAAAGACTGTTGTATTCATTTCAACTATGTCCCTGACATAATTACCTGACACAGAGCAGGTCTTCTTTAAATGCTTATTGTTTGGTCGGCCCTCAGTTTCTTCATACAGAAAAATAAGAGAGGTAGACTAGATGATCTGTCAGGTCCCTTCTACCTCTCTGTCTCTGACTGTGGTTTTCATTTTGTCACAGAGCTGTAATAATTGTAGCTTCCACTGTGGTGAACCTCCTTACCGCCATTCAATAGCTCAATATAGTCTGTATGAAATATTCACTGAGCCCATCATTAGTGGTCTCTGGTAACCAGGCTGCTAGTGTGAATAAGGAATAAATTTATTTGAATTCCTTAATGGAGGAAGTCAATCCAGCCTCATAGGTCTGCAGTCCTGATCTGACCCGTAGATTTGCTTTTGTTGGTAGTCTTGATGGGTGTGGAGGGAGTTGGGACTATTTACAGAATCTAATGGCATGATTGAAAATTTGTGGAGCTCCTCCCCTTCTGATAAACCCTTCCATCATCAGAATCTTCATATTTTGATGACCGGAGTTGTTGCTAATAAGAAGAATAATGTACCAAGGCAGTTGTTGGATTCTTTCACTGGAAAAATCTTTTAAGGCAAAAAAAAAAAAATGAATTTAACATTTCTTTGTTGAAAGTGACTAAAAATATCTGTCTAACTTAGAGGTGATTGTTGATCAGTATGGGGGGAGATGGGAACTAGCAGAAAAGGAAATATTTGTAAACTCTTAGTCTAAGTAAATTAATACATAGATGTTTATTCAACTTTAGCCAAAATTATGATCTCTGGTTAGCTAGATAGCAGAGTGGATAGAGTACTGGGCCTGGAGTTAGAAAAACTTATTTTTCTGAGTTCCTTCACCCTGTTTGCCTCAGTTTCTCATCTATAAAATGAACTAGAGAAGGAAATGACAAACCACTAAATATCTTTGCCAAGAAAAGCCCAAATGGGGTCACGAGGAGTCAGACATGATTGAAATGATTAAACAACAATAACAACAACCTGATCCATGTAATTACTGATTGCACCTCAGCTTTCCTCCCCATACTTGCATTGCTTTGGATAAGCAGCCAACTCTGTATTTTTGAAAGATGTTGCCACAGTTGACTCATCTATGTCAACCTTCAGGGAGACAGAAAATTAAGGTCAAGGCTTGGCATGGAATTAATCACACACACACAAGGTCTGTAGGTTATGTGGCCAAGTGGAAAAGTCTCAGACAGCCAAGAAGCCTGGGATATGATTGCCAACTTGTTCTTCATGACAGATCTTCTCAGCTGTCTAGGACAGTAGAGACAGAGCAAAATCAAGTCCCCTATAAGGTGAGCATGATTGATAGTCAAGGCATGAACTCAGATTTATCATTGTAGAAAATATAAAGGGCATAAGAAAGACTCATAAACCCTACATACAAGATTATTTACATGCATATTTGTTGCTAGAATTTGATTTCCCTTTTTATTTTCCCCCCAACTTGAAGAATAAAAGATTTCAATTTGAAATATGGCAAGGAGAAAAAATACTTGATAATTAAAAAAATATATATTATTCATATTATATGTATTATATAATTATCATATTATATAATATTATATCATATATAATTACATAAACAATTGTCATTGTATAATTTAATATATAATTATAATATATGTATTAATATGTAGTATATTGTTTATATGTATACATACATGCACATGCATATATATGTATACCATATACACATATTTTATATATGTTTACCACACACACACTCACATATCTCATAGACACACAAACATCTATGTATATATGTATGTATGTGTGTGTGTGTACATATATATATATATATGTGTGTGTGTGTGTGTGTGTGTATACACACACACATACAAATATATGTGTGTGTGTTAGTCGTATCCTGGCACACTATAGTCATTTTATAAGATGACAGGGATGTTCTACTTGGCTTCAGAAAGCAGAACTAGGCAGGTTGAATGCAAGTTGCAAAGGAACAAATTGAAATTAATTTTTAGGGGTCGAGTTTCCTGAGTATCAAAGCAGAATGGTCTGCCTTGGACTCTCTTGGGAAGGAGTGGGTTCTCGCACTTTGAATACTCAGGTAAAGGCTGGATGGCCCCTTTTTGGAAATGCCTTTGAGAATATTATTGGCCATTTATATATTGGAATAAATGACTATATGAGTCTCAGGCCCGAGATTCAGAGTTATGATCT
Source organism: Antechinus flavipes (assembly GCF_016432865.1). NCBI lineage: Eukaryota > Metazoa > Chordata > Mammalia > Dasyuromorphia > Dasyuridae > Antechinus > Antechinus flavipes. Next base: position 22,116,351 of record NC_067402.1, read on the forward strand.
TGGTCCAGACTCTTTTTTTCTAGCCTCTTTCCTCTTTTGTTAAATGAATAGGATCCTTTATGTCATTTTTTTTCCTTTTCCAATCCATCCTGCAAACAAGTGCCATATTCTGTTGCAAAAACAGTAGAGAAATAAGAAAAGAAAGCATGAAACATGACTGACATACCCCTTCACTGTCAGGCATTTTCTTAAGAGTTTCCCAGAATCCATTGTACCTATTTCATGTGGCTTTGACCCATTTTCATTATCCTGAATTCCTTACCTCGGGAGTGCTGAAACACATCACTGGTCACAGAGAATGATACTGGGGGTGGGGGGAGGGTGGGGGGAGTGGGGGGTGAAGGGTGGGGAGGGGGCAGTGGGTCAGATGAATTCTCAGGATTCCTGCCCTGATGTTTTTCTGGCATCCCAATATCTACAGATCACATAGTTGATTTTAAGATAAAAGGAACCTCAAAATTATAGAGGAAAATGTAAAATTGAGCAAGTTAAAGCGATAAAATCTCACCTAAAGCATTTCTTAACATGTTAATTCAAGAAAGAAGCTTCATTATATAAGAACTCCTGACTTCATATCCTGACTATGATACCTGCTAGCTAGTATGGCAAATCCGAGCAAATTGTTGAATTTCTCTAAAACTCTTAGACTCAACTGTGTCATCCATCAATTAGAGATAATAAAAACCTAGTACTTCTTCACAGAGTAATTGTAAGGCTTAAATGAGATAATGTTCATAAAATGGTTTGCCAATGTTATAGCCACACATTCACAAGCATATATGCAATATGTGCATACATTATACATGTATAAAGATATTATTTCACATGTGTGTATACATATATGTACATGACAGCTATGATTTTAACAGTGACCAAGGTCCATGCTAGACTCTGGTAGATTTTTGCTTGGAACCAGAGCTGCAGGATTTTGGCCTTTTCCAAATTGTACCATAGTATGGTAATCTCTCTCCTCTCTATCTTTTGTTTATGTATCATCTTCCTCCATTAAAATGTAAGCTTCTTGGGGACAAGAACTGTCTTACTGTCTTGTTTTGCATCCCTTGCACTTAGTACGAGACCGAGCACATATTATTTGTGTAATAAATTGTTTTTGGAAATCTCAGCATCCAAATTCCTTCTACCAATGCAGACCAGCAATTCATCTTCAACTTAGCTTGGGCACTGAGGTGGTAAATGTTTTTCATGGCCATATCTCCAGAATGGGACCAAGAATCAAGAGCTGCTTCAGTCTGTCAATATGAGTCAATAGTCAGTTAATAAACATTTATTAAGCAGCTCTTATTTTCTAGTTATCGTGTAAGGAAACTGAGGCAAAAGAGAAGTGCCTGAACCACGGTTTTAGACACTATGATAACAGTGACATAACAAAGAAATTTCAAAGAAGAGTTCACAGTTTAATGGGGGAGACAAGATGCAAACACCAATGGACAAATGATCTCTGCAAATGAATCAAAGACAATCAATCTTCAAAAGAACGGGACTGGAAAAGACTTCCTTTTAAAGATGGGATTTTAACTGGCACTTGAAGGAAGCTAGGAAGCAGAAATGAAAAAAGGACAGTATTGCAGTCATGGGGGACAGCTAAGGAAAACACAAGGAGTCAGGGAATAGAGTCTTTTGTTAATGTCACTGGAATGAGGAATATATGGAATGAAGGAGCTAGATGTAAGAAGATCAAAAAGGTGGGAAGGGGTCAAAGACTTTGAATACTAAACAAAGGATTTTATATTTGAATAGTGAACCATTATAGTTTTGTTCAGATTTGTGCTTTAGGAAGGCTGATTTGAAGTTGAGTGAAAGAGGATAGAGTAGAATGGGAAAAAAAAAAAAAAAACTTGAGGCAGAGAGCTTAATCAGCAGGGAGGGGAGAGAGAGAGGGGGGGGGGGGAGGGAGGGAGGGGAGAGAGAGAGAGAAGAGAGAGAGAGAGAGAGAGAGAGAGAGAGAGAGAGAGAGAGAGAGAGAGAGAGAGAGAGAGAAAAGAGGCAGAAACAGAGAGGCAGAGAGAGAGAAACACCGAGAAACAGACAGAGACAAAAAGAGAGAAAAAAAAAAGATAGAGAGAGAAGGGAAGAGAAGGGGGAAGGGGAGGAAGAAGGGGAAAGGGAGACAGAGAAATGGAGATACTCAGAGACAAAGACACATACAGAGACAGAAACAGAAACAGATGGAGACAGAGACATACACAGAGATAGAAAGACAAACAGAGATAGAGGAAAAGAGAGACAGAAAGATTGTAAGCCTTAGTGACTGGGAAAATATTAACACTCTTGACAGTAAGAGGGAAGTTAAAAATAGAGGAGAGCTGAAGGAGTAGGAAAAGATATTGAATTTAATTTGGAATATATTGAGTTTAAAATGTCTAGAGTACATGGAGTTGTAAATGTCTAATAAGCAATTGGGGATGGAAGACTGATGATCAAGAGAGAGGCTGTTTGGAATAAGTAGATTTAAAAATCATCAGCATTGAGATAATTGAATTCGTGCGAGTTGCGATATCACCGAGTGAAATAGTATAGAGGGAGAACTCAAAAGGATGGGTCAAAGATAGAACCCTGATAGATGTCTACCATTAGTGAGTGTGACCTGAACAAAGATCCAGTATAGGAAAATGAGAAGGAGTTATCAGGCAGCAGAAGAACCAGGACAGAGTAATGTCCAAGAAACCTAGAGAGAAAGAATATCGAGAAAGAGGGAGGTTGACAGTATCAGAGGCTGCAGAGAAATCAAGGATTCCAATTGAGAGATCATGGGATCTGACCATTAAACCATCACTGGTAACTTTGGAGAAACCTGCTTCAGTTGAATGGCGATGTCAGAAGCCAGAGTGTAGGGAGTTAAGAGAATGAGAGGAGATGGAGTGAAATTACTCTTTGGAGATAACTTTGTCAAAGAGTTTAGCCACAAAAGGGAGCAGAGATATGGAATGCTAGGTAGGAAGGGTAGGTATCAAGTGACAGTCTTTTGAGGATGGGGAAGATGTGGGAATGTTTGTAAGTAGTAGAGAAAAAGACTGATTAAAGAAAAAGGAGTGTAGAAATCACAGGGGAGCAAACTGCTATAGAAGATGGGATGGAATGGATCATTTGTGCATGTAGAGAGGCTTGCCTTAGCAAGGAGAAGATCCATCTCTTCAATTCCTACAAGGTGATGGTGGAGATATGACCGAAGACATTGGAGTGATTTGAGATGAGGAAAAGTGAGAAGAAAGAGCTCCCAATGAATGGTCTTTTTTTTTTTAAAGTGAATTATGAGGCAAAGTCATCAGCTGAAAGGTATAAAAGGAGAGCCATGTAAGGAGGGATCAAAAAGTTTGGGAAAACTGTGGTAGTGAGTGGGATAGTGAAGTAATTAGAGAAGTATAAAAAGATTTCCTTGCTGCAGTGAGGATCCAATTAAAATGAAAATAGAAATTCATCAATGAACATTTATTGAGGACCTTCCATATGCTAAGACACTGTTCTAGATATAAATAGAAAAAAATGAAACAATCCCTTTCTCAAGAACTTCTAATGTTCCTTCTGCATTTTAAGACCATCTCTCTATTCATTACATCGTGTTGCATTTTCTTCTATGTGGTAGGAATGTTGATTATATCAAAACTACAAATATCATTAATTTTGCTTAGGGAGTTCTCCTTCAACGGAGCTTTTATTGTGACCTTTCTTTTTTGCAAATCACCTTTCATTTCACAAGTGAGGAAGCAAAGGTCACATGGATAATAAGTGCCAGAGGCAGGATTTGAACTTGTCTTCTAATACTCTTAAGTATCCCATTATCTCCTTGTAAAGGGGCCCAGAGAATTATCCCAGATTGCCTTATCCTAGATTGAACTCTGACCTTTTGTTTCTGATAGAGATCTCCTGGATACCTAGTACCATGGCTATTAAGAAAGAGCCTGTGCTACTATTTGCTGCCCCCATGGATGAAGGAAACATTTTCAAAATACTCTCATAGAAAGACTACCACATAACAACTAGGAGTGGAGGAGGCTTCCCTCACATCATCCAACCATGCAAAGAAAAGCCTCAGGAAACCCTATCATCTTTTTGACATTGGAAAAAGCAGAAGAAATGAAAAGAGGGGGTGGAAAAGGATGGTGGAATAGGGTAAGCCCTGTATAAGAAGCCTAGGGAAAGTAATTTAAAATGTTAAATGAGGTAGAAAATTTATTTGAAAAATAAATATTTTCTTCCTGGTGGCATTGAGATTTATGTAATATCCTGAGTTTTAATTATCTGAACTATAATAATTATGACCTGCATGATACAGATGGAAAATGCTGGCAGCCATGCTCATAAATACATCTGACCCTAATCATTGAGGCTTGAGTAGATTTAATAATACAGAGAGCAACATCTGCTGAAGCTAAATATCAAAACTCATTGCCCTTTGAAGTCAAACTTGACCTCTCACTCTGAATTCAATAAATCGTGAAATTGACCTCCACTTAAATCAGGGACGGTTTCCCATAATACATAGCATGAGAACTTTGTTCTATCAACATCAAGCCAAGCAGATGGGAATATCTCTCGAATAAATAAAAATTTAGGGAGGTTGATGGTGAACGCTGATCCTTCAAATCTCACGCAAAATATTTGAGTGAACATTTTTAGGAGTCGAGGCAAAATGTGGATGAGGGAAGCACAGAATGAGAAGGTGGAAGATGTTGCTAGGTTGCCACCTTGGAGAGAATACCCCTATCAGATATACTGGTATCACCTTTGGATGTTCATCCTCCAAGTCCAGCTCATGGAAGACTAGTTATAATTGAATTCACAACCATTTCCTGAGTTCCCCAAGGATCATGCAAAGTGAGGATGACTGAAGCTGAAGGCCAGACTTGGACTCCACATCAGAACTAAAGAACCTCTAAGAAAGAAGCATAGAGGGTCATTAGGGATGCTTCTCACCCATCTTATCTTATAGTTATGTCTTGCTAGGCAACCATATTGGAGAACTGTGACTCAAAAATTTTTGACTGATGGGTATTACAAGGGAGATGAGAATTTGTGAAAAGCTTTCACTTCATTGCTCTATTTAAAAAAAAAAACTATTATTATCTATTTATTTGTTTGTTTTGCTGAGACAGTTAGGGTTAAGTGACTTGCCTAGGATCACATAGGTAGGAAGTGTTGAGAACCAGATTTGAACTCAGGTCCTCCTGTTTTCAGGGCTGGTGCTCTAACCACTGTGCCACCTAGCTGCCCTGACTACTCCCTTAAAAAATATTGTTAATCTTAATATTACCTCCCCTCTCCATAGAATATTCACTTATAACAAAAACATATATTCGACAAAATGATATATCTGATGCTCATTTCTTCCTTGTATTCTATCACCCATCTTCCAAGAACAAAAAGAAACAGATCATCATTGATTCTCTGATCACTATATTCGTTGTGATGCTTTTTCATGTATCTTTCCATAAGTTATTGTACTCATTGGCATTAACACAATATAACCTGGTCTAGATATAGCCATACTTTGTCACAGCATGCATTGTTCTCTTGGCTCTGTTTATTTTGTTCTGCTCTAGCTTATTTAAGACTTCCCAAATTCATCAACATGATTCTTAACCACCTTTACTTGTAGCATAAGAGTGGGTTGCATTCATATACTATAGTTTGTTCAACCATTCCTGAGTCTATGGATACCACTTGAGTTTTAAGTTTTTGTTCTTATACATGCCCAAAAAAATCCATTGTAAATATTTTGGTATATATGGGACTTCCCTTCCCCCTCCCCCACCCCTTTGACTTCTTTGAGAGTAAATGCTCAGTAGTGGGGTTGCTAGGTTACAGGATCTGAACACTTTAGTCTCATTTCTAATGGAGTTCCAAATTATTTTCCAGAAGAGTTGGATCAATTCACAGCTCCACCATCAGTATACTAATATGTTAATCTTTATTTAGCCCCTTCAGCATTGGCAATTTCCTTGTTTTGAGGGTAAAGGATGAAATGAGAGTTGTTTCATGGGTCTTCACGTGCACCTTGAATGTCCCAGAATCAGCTGGAGTCAGGATAAGCAAAAGTTTCTGGTCTTTATTCTTAGTCTTTAGGGGTAGAAGTGAAAGGATGAACACAGGATCTCCATGACCTTCCTTCTCTTCATCTACCACCCAAGTGACTCTGACTTGTCTTACTCCACCCCCAAATCCTTGCCACAATTCTCTGGATACACCAAAAGATTGAACCAGCATGGAATAGTGGAAAGGGCCATTTTCCAAGCATATACTAATAGAGTATTGTCCAATTGGAAATTAGCCTTAGGTGCTTGGTTGTCTGACCTCAATGCATCAACTCAGAATTTCAACCTTTACATTTCCCACTTTCTTTTGCTTTAGAACACAAGTGGTCATGCCATCCCTGACTTCTCAGAGAGGTGAGAACCCCAAAAAGGAGGTGATCATGCCCCCCCCAACTTCTCAGTAAGGGAGGTGAAAGCACTGAAAAGATGATCATGCCCTCCCTGACTTCTCAGGAAGGGAGATGAAAAGCACCAAAGGGAAGTGGAGATTGCCAGCGGGTTTCTGGGTTGAAGAGTCTTATTAAAAACAGGTATGCACAAACCCATAAGCATGGGAGGTATTACACAAGCACATAGCAATAACGCACAGGCTATAAGTGATGACCCTCCCCACAGCCGGTGCAGGCTCAGTGTGGTGTAACAAACATGAACTATACATGCAAGTAGTGATATAACAAACAATATGAATCAACATGGTGTTGTAAAAGATTTCCAGAAGTCCTAGAAGGAGGTATGTAAACAACAGTCACACATATGCCTTCTTCGGCAGCCAAGAGATAGTCCAAAACCAATTGTCCATTGCTTCACGTGTCAGGGATTCCAATGATGCCCACAAATTTTTGAAGTCCTGCAACAATCTTATCCATTTCTCAGAAAATCTAATGATTCCTGAGGGTTTTGAAGTTCTACAACAGTCTTATCACGTCTCAGAGAATCCAATGATTCCTGAAGGTTTTCAAGTCCTACAACAGTTGTATCATGTCTGAGAATCCAATGATTCCTGAGGGTTTTCAAGTCCTACAACAGTCTTTTCATGTCTCAGAGAATCCAATGATTCCTGAGGGTTTTCAAGTCCTACAACAGTCTTTTCATGTTTCAGAGAATCCAATGATTCTTGAGGGTTTTAAAGTCCAACAATTTTTGATGTCCATGATTCAAATGCCATAACTGCCATGCTCTTTCAGTGCTGCGCACAGTCAGCGACAGAACCACCTGATGTTTCTTGGGTTTTCTCCTTCGTTTCAAGGGCCTGCTCCGGGACAAAGCAAATACGGCTCATTGGCACCCATCTGATTCCTTCTCCATCTGTGGAGATACAACCAAACCCTCTCCCCCAAGCAGTTAGCCTATCTGGTCCTTTCCATTCATCACTTTCTGAGTTTCTCCACATCACCTGGCAATTATCTAAAGATAGTGGAGCTGCTCCCACTGGACACTGCCCTTCTGGTGGGTTATAAAACCTGTCTGCCGGAGCCAGTGCATCTTTGTCAAAAATCAAGAAATTAATGGTATAAAGAGCTAAATTCTGAAGTTCCTAGGGTTACCTGTGGCTCCCCCTTTCTTTTGTTTTTGGAAGAGTATCTTAATGTCTCTGTTTCTACTCTCTACTAATGCCTGTCCTTGAGGATTAAAAGGTATGCCAGTGGTGTGTAAAATCTTATACTGTACACAAAAGTGTGCAAAATGTTTAGAAGTATATGCAGATCCATTGTCTGTTTTTATTGTTTGTGACACACCCATAATTGCAAATGCTTGTATAAGAAATTCAGTGACTACTTGGGCTGTCTCTTTTGCTGCTGGTATTGCAAAAGTGAATCCTGAAAAGGTGTCTACCACAATGTGGATAAAAGACAGATAACCAAAAGATTTACAATGGGTCTCATCCTTTTGCCAAATTTCACTGGGTCTCAAACCATGGGGGTTCTTTCCTGGAGGGAGTATAGGAGTGGGGAAAGGAATGCAAGCTGTACAGGCTTTTACTATGCTCCTAGCTTCTTCTCTTCTATTCCAAATTGTAAACGCAAAGCTTGAGCAGCCTGAGGATATTTAAAATGAGATTCTTGGGCTTCTTAAAATAAAAGAGTATTGGCCAGCATAATTAGAAGATTATCTGCCTTTGAATTACCATCAAAAATAGGACCTGGAAATACACTATGAAAGTGGACATGCAAGATATAAATCTTACCTGGATGTTTTCTCACTTGCTCTTGAAGTTCCTTAAAGAGCTGATATATATTAGAGACTACACATTTTATTTGGGCTGTGGCAATTCTTTGTACCACACCTACTGAATAGGCTGAATCAGATATTATATTTATATCTCCTGGATGATAAGTAAGAGCTAGAATGAGTGCATACAATTCATTCTGCTGAGTGGAATGAAAAAGAGTTCTGACTACTCTGTTTATAGTTAAGTCACGAGAGAATACAACGCAAACATTATGTTTGGATGCATCTGTAAAGATAGTTGGTCCTTTAAAAGGAACTTTTAAAAGGAACTATGTAATAGTTTGGTTATCTTTAATGGAGACCTGTGTGTAAAATTTGGAGCCATGGCTACTCTGGGATAGTTTCACAGCACACATTAATTTGTGCATTAGTATAAAAGGTGTATATCTTGTCAGGTCTTATCCCAGATAATCATACTGCTCACTTAATGGCCTTTAATAAGCCATAAGCACTGGGTAAGGAGTAAGGCTTTGTTCTGGTTGTGCTGGAAGATTCACCTATTCTACCACACTGTCTCCTTGCTGAAGGACTGCTGTGGGTGCCTCTTGTGTAGCAAAAACTGATATTTCCAAGGATTTTTGAGTGACTCTTTCAACCACATTGGATAAAGCCAGTTCAACTTCTCTCAAAGCCTCTTAAGCTTCTTTTGTAAGCTGATGTGGTGAATTTAAAGCACTGTCTCCCCTTAAAATGTCATATAATGGTTGCAATTGATAAGTAGTCAAGCCTAAGACTTGACACATCATTGGATATCTCCTATCAATTTCTGAAAGTCATTTAAGATGTTTAGCGTCTTTGTTCTTAAGGAAAGATTTTGTACTGCGAGCACCTTAGGGTATACTTCATATCCTAAATATTGAAAAGGAGCATGTCTTTGAATTTTTTCTGGAGCTATGTGCAATTTGTAGTTCCTTAGTGTTTCTATGGTCTTTTATAGACATGCTTCTAACATTTGCTCCTCAGGTGCACATCCCAATATATCATCCATGTAATGTAATAACATTACTTTTGGAAATGCTTTTTTTATTGGAGTAAGAGCAGCAGCAAATACATTTGACACATAGTAGGGCTGTTTTTTATTCCCTATGGCAAAACGGTCCATTCATATACTTTATAAGATTCAGCTAAGTTAATGCTGGGCACCAAAAAAGCAAATCTTTTCATATCCTCCTTATCTAGAGTATTGTCCAATCAGTAATTAGCCTTAAATACTCGATTGTCTGACCTCAGTGCATCAACTCAGAGTTTCAGCCCTTTACAATTTCATTTGGATTTTTGGGGAACATTTTACATGGTTGTTTGCCATTTGTATCTCAGAGTCCAAAAATTGTTTGTTGCCACTCTTTCACCACCCATCTATTGATTTGCCTGGCTTTTTCACACCTACATTGAAACTTAATCAAATTCTTATCTTTCTTCTGTATCCTTACACATCTCTTTTTCTTGGCAAGACATACAAGGTGTCAGAGATAGTCAACAGCAAGTCTTACAGATAAGTTAAAAAAAGGTCAAGTAGATTGTTTTGATCTCACATCTATTATTAGGTACAAAGGCACAAGGTTATTGAAAAATCACCATCTTCCACATGTTGCAGAGCATATGGTGGGGAGTAAAACCTGTTTGTGATGATAAAGGTAAAGTTCCTTTTTACAGAAAATAGAACACTTTGTGCAAAATAAGATTAAAGGTCCCTATTAAAGGTGGAAATTTCTGGCTATTCCATTCTGCAACAGTGAAGTTGCAGAGGATATTATAGGTTATTTTTCTAAACTGAGTCAGAACGTTTTTTAGAGATGAAGAAATTATTTCAGGAAACCATGGGGTAATAATCCACTCATACGAGTAGAAAAACCTCATTTATATGGTTTTCCAGACTCTGAAAAATTATTTCAAAGACACATCAAGTCACCTGGAGTAGCATATGGTACTGACTTCCAGGTGTACTTTTCTCATGTTTTGCACAAATGGAGGTGCTTTCAGAAACTCAATGAGATTGGTGCTGTGAGGATTTTTCAAATGCAATTTCATCAATATGCTGGATTCAGCTTTGAACCAATGGCCCAAGAAATCTGTTCCGGAATCATCCATGCATAGGACAAGTTTGGAAAATGGTTCAATATCTAAGGCTTCTCAAAATTGATATTGGAGCCTAAACTTTACTTTGATTGACATGGGCCCAGAGATGACTAGTGCTTCTCAGAGGCTTTCCTTGGCCCAGACTCCTCATTGTTCATTCCCTCTCCTTTAACCCATCCATTCAACCAGTTGCCAAGCCCTGCTATGCTTCTGAGTCATCCCAAAATATTGATCTTGTAAACATCTCCTTCAAAACAGTTCATCCACAGTGTCAAAAACATCTTGAGTATTTAGGAAATATGGGAGAGAAATGGTAATTTGGGATATTTGTGGGAAAATCAAGGAAGTTCAAATAAATTTTGATTAGCGCAGACCATCTTACCTCCATTCCCTTTTATTTACTCAAGAATCAGCTAGCTTTCTCCAAATGAGGCAAAAGCATTGTTCCTTCCCTCAAGGAGTTTACATTCTAATAATGGGAAAAATAATATTTAAACAACAACAACAATAATAAATAATGGGTGTATGAGTATTGTAGTACAATTTTGGACTTGACATCTGGAAGACATAAATGAAAATCATATACTTAGTAGCAAGTCCTTTAACCTCTGTTTGCCTCGTTTACTTCTTTATAAAATGAGGATAGCAATAGCATACACCTCAAGGGGTTTTTGTGAGAATTGAATAAGATATAAGATAATGTGTATAAAGGGTTTTGCATAGTATATGCATGCTATAATTATGAAATAACGGCATATGAGATTTATACAGAGTAAGTGGAAAGTCATGTCAGAGGAGAGGCTTAGAGAGTAAGAGAAGGTTGTGCTGGAACTTGAAAGATCCTGATCCCAATCTTTCCCCTCTCTAATCCATACTCTACACAGATAACAAATAAGTATATAGGAATATTAATTATTATATATAATATTTACATTATATGTGCTAATGTTAATTACTAATTAACAAAATTTGACTATGTTATTCTACCTCTCAAAAATCTTCACTGATTCCTAACTGCTTCTTGGATAACTCAGCCTGAGTTCCCCACAATCCTGGCCAATACCTACCTTTTTAAAATATATTTTATTAGATTTCTCTAAGAACCATAATTGTTTGTCTTTTAAAATTTAAATTTTTATTTTTTATTGTTGTATTTTCAAAAACAGAAAAGCAAAAAGAAAAACAAAAAAGGAAAATAACATAACAACAACAACAACCAGAATATTGTCATGTATCCAGAAGAACATTAGGGAGGATTCAAAATATATAACAATAAATTACTAGTTCAAAGAAAAGATGTATAATATTAGAAGTTAAATTCATGAGTATCCATCTTTTCTTTGTCTTCTCATAGGTTGTTCTTTTGTTCTCTCCTGTTTTTTTTTTTTTTTCATTGTATTCTTTTCCTTTTCATTCTCCCATCTCTCCAAGCAGGTTATAGTTAATCACAGATATATTTGTATATACTTATATAGCTAAAGTACATACACACACACAGATACACCTGCCCCCCCACATACACATATACATATATAAATACATGTTTGTGAATGTATATTCACACCCACCATAGACATACACATATCTATATATCTGTATACACATATACAGAGCAACATGCATACATATCTACATATATTCAGATGCATATATACACACATACACATTCACCAATATATAAAAATACTTCTAAAGCAATATTAGTAAGGTTGATATATATATAATGTATATTTTTTCTCCTGATTGAATATTTAAATTTGACTTTGTCTAATATAATGATTACTAGCTGTACTTTTTTTCCCTAATAATTCTATTCCTGATCCTTGCTGTGATGTTTATGTATATCTCTTCTTTTCCATCCCTGCTAACTCTTCTGCTTTAATTCTGCTCCTTAACTTGCCTTGCTATTACTTAAGCTCCCTTCACCCATGGATCACTTTCTTGTCTTCTTTCCCCATCCTTTGCTTCCCCCCCCCCCCATCCATCCCTCTCTCCTTATTTCTTTATAGATTTTGGAGGGTGTGATACCCTTCATGGTATATATGTGGTGTTGCCTATTTAACCCATTCTTGATTTGAGTAGGTTTTCATAACTTCAAGCCCCTTTCCTCCCTCTAATGCCTCTGTATCTGTTCTTCCTCTTTTGTATAACCTCTTTTGTATAACATTATTACTATTTTGATTTTTTCCTAGGCAGTTTTGCTTTTTAGAGTCAGATCATACTCAACTCATCCCCAATCTTTCTTTTGAGCTACCCAGTTGCTGGTCAATCTTAACCATATGGTATATATTTCCACATTAAAAACACAAGCAATTTATCCATGTTAAGTTTTTTGAAGTTGATTTTTGATATCGGCTCTTATATACTAAATTTTCTATTAAGTTCAGATTTGATTGAAAAAAAATTCTAGAATTCTTTAAGTTCGTTGAATGTCATTTTTTAAATTGAATATTATATGTAATTTTTCTGGATATGATCATTTTTGGCCATAGGCCTAATTCTTTTGATTGCCGATATATATGACTCCAGGACCTGCGTTCTTTTATTGTGGCTGCTGATAAGTTCTGACAATTCTAATTGTAGCTCCAGCATATTTGAAATATTTTTTTCTTGTTTCTTGCAGAATTTTCTCTTTGATCTGAGAATTTAAAAAAATGGCAATGATATTCCTGTGTGTTTTCCATAAAGACTTTCTTTGAGGGGGTGATTGATAGATTTTTTTTTCTATTTCTACTTTTCCCTCCCATTCTATCAAATGGGCAATTTTCTTGTATTATTTCCTGCATTCTTGTGTCAATGTTCTTTTTTTGGTCACAGCTTTCACATAGACCAATTATTCTTATATTTTCTCTTCTTGATCTGTTTTCCAGATCTGCTGTTTTTCTTGTAAGATGTTTCACATTCTGTTCTATTTTTCCATTCCTTATATTCTGTTTTGTTATTTATTGGTCTCTTATAGTTTCACTGCCTTTCCCTTGCCCAATTTTAATTTTCAAAGAGTTATTTTCATCCTTAAGACTTTGTGTCTCCTTTTCTAGTTATTTAACTTTTCCCCCCTGTAATCCTTTTTTTCTTGAATGTTTTGTTTTCATTTTTATCTTTTCCTCAATGTATCTCCTTTGATGTCTAAATTCTTTTTTGAGTTCTTCTATAAATTCTTTCTGGTCATGGAGACATTTAACATTACTCTTTGGGGTAGAAAAAACTTTTTTACTTCAGTTTCCTCCTCTGAATATGAACTTCTGTCTTTCCAGTTCCCGAAATAAGTTTCTATGGTGAGGCTTTTTCTTCTTTCCCAGTTCACTTTTTTTTTCTAATAAGAAAAATTAGTGTAAATACCTCTAATTGTGGGCTGGGGGAATGGTGCCTCTAGCTTCACTTCAAATCTCCCCTCTCACTTGGAACCCTAAACCAAGAGCTCTCCCCTTCTGCAAATGGCCACAGCCAGCAACATCCCTGCTCCATGGCCTCTGCACTCCTGGTGTGCTAGTTCCTTCTCCTCCAGGGCCATGTCTCAGAAACATAGCTGGGCTTGGTATTCCTAATCAGCTGAGATTTCCTAAATTGTCCTAGACTCACACCCTGACTTCTCATATAGTCTGGAAGGTGAAAGTCTCTGTGGTTCCTGCTGAGGCTCCAGTCACCCCTAGCTAGCCCCTGGGCTCCTCACTTTCTTCAGAGCAATTCTGGAGGTGTTTGCACTTCATATTGGCTAATCCCCAGCCTGGGTCTTTCTTCAGATCTTCTCAGATTATATCTAGAGGACCTCTATTCTGCCCCAAGTCTTCTTGATTTTTCAATCTCATTTTCATCCTGAGGTTGTTCTGTATGTGGGGGAAATTGGGAGAGCTTGAAATTTACCCATCTGCTCTGCCATCTTCCCAGAATCCTTCCTCTGAAGTCCCCTAATTTCAAACTAGGCTGACCTCTTTGTTATTCCCTTAAGAGAAGAACATTCTAGACATGGGAAACAGCAAAAATGACACATTTCCCATGCTGGTAATGTTCTCCCTCCTGTCTTTTACTTGGTTCTAATTCTCAAAGATTTCCTGCTTTTTCTGTTCACTCCCCTCAATCGCTAATGTTCTGTGTCTTCTGAAATTGCTTTGTGCTTATTTATTTGTGTACATGTACAACAGAATGGTGGCTGCTGGAGGCTGAGGGCTAGTATTGTATTTTATGCTTGCCTCCTCTAATGCCTAAAATGTAGAAGGCACCATTTAAACCTTTGTCAAATTTCAAGCTTACAGGTGTCTTCCAGGTAAGTTGATTTCAGAAATGTTGAACTCCACATTTACCAAGTTCTCTTCTAATCCCTTAGGCTTTAAACTCCTTGAGAGCAAGAATGATTGTTTTGTCCTTTGTTATATCCCATCATTGAACAGAGTGCCTGACACGTAGTAGGCACTTAATTAAACATGAGTTGGTTTGAACTGATAGTTTCTGAGCCTCTGGAGTTGCTAAGAGCCCCTTCTCTCTCTGGCTCTGGGCAGTCCTTGGGAAGATGCATCTCTCCTTATTCCAGAGACAACACTGGTGACTTCCCACCTCCTGATATCCAAATGAGGATTAAGTTTTTGCTTTATTGAGTGTGTAAAGCTTTTACTGTGCCCGTTCACAAGCTAAAGCTTTTGGTTCAGTTTGGTTTATTTTTATGAGTGCTCGTTTCTATCGCCTTGGATATATAGCCAACATCATTTGGTTTATTGAGATGCCTATCATTTGTTTCTATACGGTAAACCTTCAGAGTGATGCTGACTGTTGGGGAGGCTTTGGAAGAGTCCAAATTGTTTGACACCTCCCCCCCCCCAATGCATTGGCATTAGCCAAGAAGGTGATTTTCCATTTTAGGACTCTTTTGTGTTTCATTTTCAAAAGTACTCCAAGGAGACTAGCTAGGTAGACGGCTCCATCTTGGGAAGGTGTGGCTTGCCACGGCTTTGCACATTTCCCAGATTCTCTAAACCAGAAATGGTTCGACAGCTCCATGTGATTTCATGGCTTACAGACTAGCAGTTTTCCTGAGATTTGTTATATGCACCTCTTGTTGAAATTGAGAGAGAGAGAGAGAGAGAGAGAGAGAGAGAGAGAGAGAGAGAGAACTACAGGAAGATAGAGAAAAAAAACAGAGAGAGAAACAGAGAGATAGAGACAAATAAAGACACACAGAGACATGCAGAGAGAAAAACAGAGAGACAGACAGACAGACAGAGACAGAGAGAGAGACACACACACACACACACACACACACAGACAGAAAGACAGAAAGAAAGATACAGAGAGAGAACATTCAGGAGAAATGAATGATAAATCCAGCTGGGAAAGAGAAGAGCCTGTCATGTAATGGAAAGAAAGAAAGGAGAAACAGAAGTCAATTCTTATCCTGGATCATTCAATGTTGAAAAAATTATTGTTTTCCAAGGGCATGTTTTCCATTCAATGTTGTGAGTAGATCACTGGTCCTTCCTATTATTAAAACCCTTTTTACTGAAGTTACTAATCACTTCCAGGAAAATCACTTCTCTGCCATTGGCACAAAGTAGATATGAAGTCTATAGATCTACTTTTTAAAAAGGGGGCAAAGAAAAACTCATTTACACTTCCTTCCCGCCTCTCTCTACTGCTTTTAATCTAGTCAGTATGAACACAGTCTCATTCCTGTGCTGTGGTCTGGACTGGTGAACAACATATAGCAGAGAGAGACTATGAACATTAATCCATGTAGCAGCATACTGAGTCTGTCAATGGCATAAAAGTCATTGACAGTAGAAAATCATTCCAAATGTCTGAAGGTGGATTTCTTTTTCTATATTATTAAGCCATTTTAAAAATAGGATTGCTTTCTGAAGGTGTTTCGTGTTTCATTCATCACCGTCTTCTGAATGAATTATTGGAAGATAAGAACTTAAAAATGAATTTTTTTCAGTATTTCTTTCTTGATAGAAATCAGTTCTTTTATTTTAAAAAGAGAAAGTATACTTACTTTGTCCATTTTGAAAAATAAAGGAATATAATGAAGAGAAATAGTAGATAACCAGACTATCTAGATATCTTATGCTTCTATCTCCTCTCTCTATCTACCTTGTAAGCACAATTAGTTATATAGAGAGGAAGATCTGAATTCTAATTTGGCCTCTGATGCTTGCAAGTTGTGTAATCCTATACAAATTATTTTACCCCTAGTTGCCTCAGTTACCTCATCTATAAAATGGGGATAATAAGGTTGTTGTAAGAATAAAATGAAATCATATTTGTTGTGCTCAGCACAGTGTCTGGCATATAATAGGTGCCATGTAAATCTTAGTTACTATGATTTGTATTTACTCTGTATGTTTTTTCTGTATATACATTTCTATATGAACTTGTGTTCTTCATTAAAATGTAAATTACTTCAGAATAGGAATTATTTTCATTTTTTGTCTTTATATACCTAAGTAACTGTTATATGTCTATTGTGTGTGTGTGTATGTATATATATGTATATATATATATATATATATATATATATATATATATATATATACAGTCTATTATCATTATAATTGGGACTTAACAAATGCTTGTTGGTTGGTTGATAGCCTAGCAAAATGGAAAGAAAGATGGCCCCAGTCAGGAGGAATTGGGCCCGTCCTCCCTCAGTCACATCCTAGTTATATTTTCTTGAATAAATCAGTCAGTGAGTTGACAAGTATTTATTAAGTGTTTATTATGTGCTAAGTGAGGATCTAAAGAAAAACAGATTCTCTGCCTTCAAGGAGCTTATATTCTAAAAGAGGCAAGTCCATGCTAACAACCATGTACAAAAGGTAAAGTGGAGAGAATTTCAGAGGGAAGGCACTAACACACAGGAAAGCTTCTTGTAGAAGATGAACTTCTAGCTGAGCTTTGAAGGAAGCTGGGGAAGCCCCAAGGAGGAGATGAGGAAGGAGAATATTCCAGGAGACAGTGACAATAGACAGAGTTGGGAAATAAAGTATGGAGTGCAAGAAGGAATACAGAGATCAGGGTTACTGGATTTTGGAGGGAAATAAGGAAAAAGGATCCTGAAAAGGTAGGAAGAAACTAGGTTAGGAAGGATCTTAATAACCAAAGAAGATTTGAGTCTTGGCTAGGATAAGGAGCTACAAGAGTTTATAGAGTGAGATAGAGAGAAGATGGCACACAGTGGAGTCTGTGCTTTGGGATGATCCCTTTGACACTTGAATGGAGAATGGGCTGAAGTGAGGAGAGACTTGCAAAAATGGGTAATCCCTCCATCAAGCTCCTGTCATGGTTCAGGTATGAGTAGAGAGAGCCAGCAGAAGGATGACAAAAACAATGAAAGAGAAAAGAAGAGGGGATAGATAAGAGATGGAGACAGGCTGGGTGGAGACACAGAAAGAGTGAAGTTGAGGCCAGAGAGAGAGAGAGAGAGAAAGAGAGAGAGAGAGAGAGAGAGAGAGAGAGAGAGAGAGAGAAGGAAGGAAGAAAAAAAGAAAGAAAAAAGGAAGAATTGTTTGAATGACAGCCACTTTAGAGACTAAAATAGGCTATCTGAGGTAGAGTTGGGGGAAAAAAACCTGAATTGCAGGCAGAAGACTTGCCAAGGATCACTCCAAATGTGGGACTTGGACCTCAACTTGTTCTGACTCTGTCTGGCATTTTGTTTACTAAGCCATACTGCCTCTTCATATACATGGCTGTGTACTGTGCTGTTGTTGTTGTTGTTATGGTAACTCCTGGGGCTTGGAGAAAAGACAGAGAAACAGAATTAAATTCCATAAGACTTGAAACTCAAAAGGAAATAAACAAACAGAACTTGGCTTTCAAAATAGTAAAAGAGAACACGTTCAAATCACCTCTGGATGTTCCAGTGTCTCTGAGATGCATCCACAGGGTCTTGGGTTCCCAGCCGAGGGTCTTTAGTGCTCAGCTCAGGGACAGGGGCGGGGCAGCCCAAGAGGAAGAAGCAGGCCATCCTCTTGGACAAAAATTCATTAGTGGTTTAGGGACATGGGCCCAGAACAGAGTCTAGACAAAAGCAAAATCTGTTTGGGTTTTCTGAGAGGTTTTGGCTACAGGAACATTAACAAGTCTAAAAGTGCAAACACTGGCCAGTTTGATGACCCAGTTTGGGCAGACAGCGGATAAATCACTAGGGCCTGGTTTGGGTTCCTAAAAGGAAAAGCATGGATGTCTCCCTCCTTCCTTTCCTCCCTCTCCTCCTCTCTGTCTGTTTGTCTCTCCCTCCATCTTTCTGTCTCTCCTCCTTCTTCTCCTTTCTTCTTCTTCTTGACAGTTATCTTTGAGTGCTAAAGCAGAGAGCTAGCTGTGTTTGATACTTATTATCATTTGTTCACATTTTCATTAAGCTCCTATCTGCAGGACTCTGTGTGCGACATAATACTACCCACTATGAACTCTCCAAACTGTTCTCCTGAGAGCTATCCCCTAAAAAAACTATTTTTCCCCTTTGAGACTGGGTCTCCTTAGCTCTTTAGCTCACTTAGAAGCAGTGACCACCCTGAGACCCACTCCAAAGCTCTTTTTTCTAGGCTATTTGATCCTTTTGGGCAGACTAGTGGTTGGGGTCCCCAACTCCCAGACTTCACCAAATCGGTGCTGTAGTGTGGGTAGCCAATCAGCTTTAGCCATCACTGCAGCTCAGAACCCCAAACTCAAACAGTCCACTCCCCCACAAGCAGAGATCAGGGGAGCACACTGCCACCCCAAACCCCAACAGCTTCCTAAGTCACAGGACTGATTTTGTCATCGTCTGTTTAAAAGCCCCTTTCGTTTCTCCTCCATCCCCTCCCTTGCTTCCTTTATGGGCTCTGCAGTCCAGTCAGACAGGTCCACCTTTCATCCCTCAGAGTGCCCCAGGCCTAGAATGCACTCCCTTCAGACCTGCTTCACAAAATCCTTCTCTGCCTTCCTATCTGTTCCAGAAAGGGAAAGGAATGGCTTGGGCTTTGGCTTTAACCTGGTCTCCTTTCCCTCTTCCCCCAGTGACAGGAAGAGGACTTTGGGAGCTTCAAAGGTTCCAGCAGATAGTGGATCTTCCATCTCGTCCTCAGTATTCTTGTTCTATCCCTAGATCATCTGGGATAGTGCTTGCCCAGTCAGGTTAAGTGTATTAAGAGCCAAAAATTGATTGAGTCATTCCCAGTCCCGAGTATATTAGGAGCCCAAAGGTTGGACTCTCAGCAAAGAAAGCAGATTGTGCCTAAAGGGAATTTCCCAAGTGCTCCTAGAAAGTAGCTCCCAGCACCCGCAAGCTGAGAGTTTTCCCTCTGCCATATGTTCTGTCTAAGCCTGGTCCCATTTCCCCCAGGCTCTGGCTGGTCTTGTGTAGAATGTATCACAGATTTTTTTGGGGGGGGCAGTGTTTTTATATTAACAGTTCTTTCTGTGACATTTTAGTATTTATTCCATTCCAAATTCTACTTAAAACTGACTTGCTGAAATGATTTTTGACCAGATTTTTGCATGGTGGCAAAGGATTGAAGTGTTGAATCATCTCAATTAGGAATATCAAATACTCCTAGAACCCTCATGGGAAAATGGAGCCAACTCAGAACCCCAGATCAATGAAGAGAAGGGGAAGTATAAGGGGAATAAGCTAACATGGGCTATAGAGACCTCACTTCCATACTTCTTCTAGGCTATAGAAGGAGGTACCATGGAATCATGGGAAAAGTCAGGAGACCTAAAGTTAGGAAATCTGGATGAGATCCTAACTCTGACATTGGGAGGCAAGATGGAGCGATAGAAAAAGCACTGGACAGACTGTGGGTTCAAATGCTACTTTTTTCACTTAATGACTTCAAGTAAATGCTTGGGCAAGCCACTCGGTTTCAAGTTCTTATTGGTAAAATGAAGATGTTGCACAGAGAGACCCACTAAGTTCCCTTTTAGCTCTAGATCAAGAATCTATGTTTAATTCAATTCTATGTCTCAATTTCTTCATCTGTAAAACGGAAGGCTTGGACATGAAAATCTTCTAAAGATCCCTTCCAGCTCTAGATCTAATACAGTCCTATATGATTCTCCTAATCACTCCATGAGGAAAGAAGTCTATCTTATTTATATTTCTCGATGTCCACTTTAACAATGTCTTACCCCCAAAGCTTGAGTTGATCAGGTTATTGCTCAGCCATTCCCTCATTGTCAATGACTCTTTCTTACTTAGTAAGAGACTTATTTTTTTTGCAGAATTAAGCAGCTTTAAAAGTCCAATAAAACTTTGTGCACATAAGGTGGAACTCCCTTGGGAGATGGCGGGATGCTTTTCACAGGAGCACAGTTATTGCCAGAGTCTGACTGTTACAAATTATAACCCTGGAGAAAATGATGGCGATGCAGAGATGAAGACTAAACCATCCCATGGAGATTCAGCAACTTTCTCCCCTCAAAATGCGGGGACCTGTCCCTTGAAGTACACAAGAAGAATTTGATTTACAATTTGAGGGAAAACCAAGCGTAGAGTAATTGGCGAGGTGGAAAAGCAATCTCATTTCTGCCAAATTGCTTTCTTGGGCTCCACAAGCTCTGTGGAGGGCTGGATTCGGGGGTCTGCATCTTGTTTGTACATATAGATGCCTTCCTTGTATGAATATGGCATCTGGTACAAGTGTGATCTAATCTTGTTGTCAACTAAAATAAACATTTTAATTAGAGGAGAAAAAAGATGTCCCAAGTTGCCTGCCTATGAACTGGTCCTCATATTTTCTGAATGGGAAGCCTTACTTACTAACTGTGAGTTTGGACTGTCGTGAGGTGATCCGAGATTCAGTTCCTTAATCTGTGAACTGGGGGCAGGGGATAGGGAGTGGACTAGATGGCCACAAAAACCTCTGACTTTCTCTAAATTATTATCATGTAATGATCTTTTGTGATTGGCCAATACAAAGACATTCAACTTTCTTAATTGGTCTAAATTTTGCTGTATCCAATACCTTTTCTGATCATATAAAAAATGGGTACCAGTATGCATCCTGTAAACTCCTTGGGGGGAGAAACTTTCTTATTTCTTGTCTTTTACACTCCCAATACCTAAGGTTTTTTTCACCTTGCCTGTGATTTCCATCAGTTTAGGGAGGTTTTTTCCCAATATGGAAACTCCCTTCAATACTGATGATAGAATCCTAGATTTACAATGTGAAAAGATCTTAGATGCTTTCAAGTCCAACCCCATCACTTCATAGATGAGGAAACCGAGACCCAGAGATGTAAATTAGTTTGCTCAGAATTACACAATTAGTAAGATTCAAACTTAGGTCTTCTTAATTGCAAAGCCAACACTCTGTTCAGTGAGCAATACTACCTCTTATCTTGCCCCTACCAGGTGCTTAATAAAAGTCATTTTCTCTATAGAAATATCCAAATTAACTATAAAGTAAGATGCTATCTGCATCCAGAGCAAGGACAGATAAATAGATGTTTGTATAGAATAATTTTAATCACCCCCCCATATTTGTGTTTAATGTTAACTTTCTCTAGGGCAAGGCAGGCAGGAAAGGAAGAAAAAAAAAGAAATTTACACTATGTCTTTAGTATATATCTCAAAGGAACAGCAAGTTGTACATAATAGATTGGAAGTTTCACACACAAACATTTTTATTATACTGTGTTACAGAAATGCTTGTTTTATTTCATACATTAAAAATAAAATAAATTTTAAAATGCTTATTGAATTCAATTGTTACTGAGAGGATGGTGACTTTTCACCTTCTTCCCTGAATTATTCTTGACCACTCTCATAATTGCCTTCTCTCGAGAGCATCCGTCACCTACGTACCTATGTGTTCACTCAAATTTATAAATTTCTTATATTTGACTGTAAACTCCAGTTTCATCTACACTTGAGCATCTCTTCCAACATCCATCATGGTGCTCTGAGGAATGGGTTCCTTCGCCAACCTGGCAGGCTTTAGACAGATGCCCTCTTGTTCGTTGTGTTACAAAGGGGATTCTTTATCAGCTTAGACTAGAAAGCCTTTGAGATTCTGGGATAGCTATCCCTAATTTGTTTATGTGTTGTTTATCTCTCCAATTAGATTAAAATCTTTCCACCTCCATGTACGGCGTTCTGAACTCAATAGCAATTCAACTAATATTTATTGAGAGTTTATAGTCTGGAGCACTATATTAAGTAGGGTGCTTATAACTGAGGGGTGGGGAAATTTGTATTAAATAAATTAATGGATAAAATGAATTGAGATCACTTTCCTGAAGTTTATTTTAAAAAGGCAGTGGACAACTCTTTGTCTTTCTAGGACAAGGATAGAGTAGTGATTCTATCCTGACCCGAGTTCGAATTCTAACATGTCTATCGGACTGCATTTTTCAAGGGTTTTACAGGCTTTCAAAGGTTGGTGCACTCATAGAGTACCATGTAGACTGATCCTGCCAAGTTGAGAAAAGTAGGTCAGACACAAAATTGGACGGATGTTGTCCGAGAACCAGCCTAGAGGGTCATCACCAAGAGATTGGTCACTATGTTATGTATTTGAGGGGATCCACCAGCTTAAGGGGATGATTTACCAAGCCATGGAAGGTTGTTTTATTCGAATAAACACCAACACGATGCTTAGGATTTCAGGGTTTTATAGAAGTAGATCTCAAAAAAACCTTGAGGCTACCTAGTCTAATAATCTAATTTTTTAGATGAAGAAACTAAGGTCAGAGAGAATGTGACTTGTTGAAGTTCACATGAGTGAAACTACTCAGTCCTAAAATCAGAATCCCAGATTTTAATCTAGGATCAAAATTGTTGATTCCTGGCTGTTGATAGGAATATCCACATGGATGAAACTCCAAATGCCTAAAGAATTTTATCATTTAGATATCGAAGTAAACATAGAAGTACTCTGAGCTGATCCTGTCCTTTTATAAATAAGGAAACTGATACCAGAACAGGTCAAAATGACTTGTCAAAGGTTATACAGGTGGTGAATGGAAGAGAAAACTTGAACTCATGTCCTGTTGGCAACCCCCCTCCCCCCCACCCCCCTCTATCTACTGCACTAACTCAGGGAAGCAGCACGAGAAAATCACTCCTTTGTGGAAAGGATGTTTTGAGCACAGCAGTGGTCAGGTCAGAGATCTGGGCTTTAGAAATATCATCTTGGAAGCTGTATGGAGAATGGACAGGAAAGACTGGAGGGGAGAGACTGCTTTGTATGCTTGTATTTGTATTCTTAGTACTTAGCACACTACCTGGCACGTGATAATTGCTTAATAAATATTCTAGCTCTCTGTCTATTCATCTATCTATCTATAATACTGTCCCTTTTTACTGAAACATCCAATTCCTATGATCCCTTTAACTCTCTCTCTTTCTCTCTATCTCTTCTCCCTGTTCCTTTTCTCTTCTCTGTTTCTCTCTTTGCCTCTGAATCTATGTCTCTCTGTCTCTGTTTCTGTCTGTCTCTCCCCTCCTCCCTTCCCCCCTTCCACCCTCTCTCCTTCCCTCTTTGTCTCTCTGTCTGTTTCTCTCTACTTCTCTGTTTCTGTCTCTATCTCTAGTCTCTGTCTTTTTCTCTGTGTCTCTTTTTCTCTTTCCTTCTCCCTCTTCTCCTGTCTGTCTGTCTGTCTGTCTCTCTCTCCCCATCTCTGTTTCTCTCTTTTGTTTTTTGTTTCAATTCTCAGATGAGATCTTCCTTTTTTGTTTAGAAGAAAAAATTATAACTGACACTATTCATTATGATAATGAATTCATTTCATAGTGTGGACATATTGTGGATTGTAATTAAAATTCTGAGGTTCTTGGAATAAAGTAAAAAAAAAAAATCCAACACTTTCTGAAAAGGTAAGCTTGTGGAAAAGACAAACAGGAATAGGCAGAAACAAATTAGGCTGGAGCCAAGAATATGCCTGCTTAGAATGCAAAATTGACTGTAAGCCAGGGACATAGACAGCATCCATAACAGTGACGTGGGATTCAAGCTTTGAAGGGCGCAGTAATTTGTTAAAAAAATACCATGTCACTATGAAACACTTGTATCTGAATGAATGGCCTGGGAATTGACTGCTGGGACCTTTGTCATCTGGGTGCCTGGTAGAAAAATTAATGCCAAAGAAATTGGGTTGTTTCACTCTCCACTTTTTGTAATCCTATTTTTCATTTTTGGTATCTCTTGCTTTATGGAGGATATAAATTAACATAGATCAAGGGAGCGTGTTTCAAATGGTAACTGTTTGGTTCAGTTACCAACTGGAGATATCTTCTAGTCAGTAATTTGGACGCTTATTCTCAGCATATATGCATACATATATATGGATGTGTGTAGAGGTATATATATATTTAACTTCAATGTAATTTTATCATTGTGGGTACTCTATCCAATTACATATCAATATCCAGACAAGCCATTTTTTATTCGATTGTTTTTTTTTCCAGATATATAAGTAGACCAAACTCATTTGAGTGGTTATAGATCTCATTCAAGAGGCCTGGAAGACCTCACCATTATAAATAGGGAATTCCTCTTCAAGTATGATTCTGTTCTAGATCATGTCTAGTGATTATCTTTGGTGAGAAAACTTCCCTTTCTTTTATGCCTTGTCTAATGTCAGTAATCAGAGGACATATCTGTTGTTGTGTTCTACATGAATGCTAACTCACTGTTAAATATGCTTCCTTCCCAATTCATTCTTCTCCAGGCTAAACAACTTCCATTCCTTGACCCATCTTAATGTGTCATGATCTTATATCTTTTTTATCATCTAGCTCTATCTGCTCTGGACATGTCACTGACATTTGTCAATGTCCTTCCTAAAATGTGGCACCTAGAATGGAACACAATGGTCCAATTGAGGTCAACTACAGAGAGAGTATCACTGACCTGCTCCTGGACACACACCTCTAAGTGTAGCTTGAGATTGACTTTAATGTCCCCCCCCCTTTCATTTCATTCTGTTGGCTCATGTTGACTCCCCTAAACCTTCCAGATTGTTTTCATAGGAATTGTCATCACCTCCACCTTAAATTTATGAAAATGGCTTTTAAAAATAAATATATGACCTGATACTTATTTAAAAGATTCCTTTTAAGGGTAGCTAGATGGCACATTGGATAGAGCAACAGTCCTGAAGTCAGGAAGACCTAAGTTCAAATCTGATCTCAGACACTTAACATTTCCTAGCTGTGTGGCCCTGGGCAAGTCACTTAACCCCAATTGCTTCAGGAAAGAAAAAAAGATTCTTTCCCAAGTGTAATTCTGTGGGTTTAAGAGAAGCAACTCAAAAGCAAAAATTAATGTCTTTCTTTCTTTCTTTCTTTCTTTCTTTCTTTTTTTCTTTCCCTCCCTTCCTTCCTTCCTTCCTTCCTTCCTTCCTTCCTTCCTTCCTTCCTTCCTTCCTTCCTTCCTTCCTTCCTTCCTTCCTTCCTTCTTTCCTTCCTTCCTTCTTTCCTTCCTTCCTTCCTTCTTCCTTCCTTCCTTCTTCCTTCCTTCCTTTCTTTCTTTCTTTCTTTCTTTCTTTCTTTCTTTCTTTCTTGTGCAGAAAACATGGGAGGACAGTGGTCTACCCAGGATAGGTATTCCAAAATGATTAGACGTTTTTAGCTTTAACATTTGCTTTATTGTTTTCTCCCTTCTTGCTACTTTTAGGTTGCCCCTGCCATTAAAGAGAGGATGATGAAGAAGGGAAGTATGATGCTGGGCTATCAGCCACATCAGGGAAGAGTTAACTTCTTTCGTCAGGTGGTGATCAGCCCCCAAGTGAGCCGTGAGGACATGGACTTCCTCCTCGATGAGATTGACCTCCTAGGTAGAGACATGTAGCCATTGCTCAAAAAGGCCCCAGAGCACAAATCCCACTGAGCAGAAGTTTCCCAATGAAGAACATCTGGGGCCTTATTACAGATAATGTTGTTCTTCAGATGCTCATTAGGAAATGCTACAGTAACTTTAAAATCCAATTGCTTAGAGTACATCTTAAAAGTGCCTCAAAAACCTCCAAAGTCTAGAAAAGCAAGAGCAACAGAAGAATGAAAATAGCATCAGTGCTGCTCTTGTGATTTGGACACCTTCTTTAGGAAGGTTGTCTGGGAGGAGTGTTCTCAGAGGGCAAGCTTCCTGGGTATTAAGCAGCCATCCCCTCTTTAAAAGATTCAAGGAACTCCTAAATGTAGGAATTTTGATTCTTATGCCTCATATTCATCAATGATTCACACTTAACACTTTAGAGGAGCTTTGGAATGGATGAGAGAAGAGCTGGGCATTGTCCAGCCAGGAGTTTGAGCTTGCTCCGGTTCCTCTAAAAATAGACTCCATAAGATAGCTCTCGCCTAGATCTTTGGTGGCCCTAGAAGCATGTTAAAGCTATTTTTTAAAAAAGAGGAATGATGAAAGAGGTTTATGTGAAAGAGAGATCTTTTTTATATGGACTGATTGTGGCAAATTATTGGAATTCAACATGGGACTGATCTAATCTCCCTATGGATTAAAAAAAAAAACTTTCAAATTACTTAGTAGGCCATATATTATTATTATTTTTTTTCATCAAAGATTAACAGCCCCAGAAATATTCTTTCATCCTTGTCTTCTGGACCACATTCTTATTTTGCTCTAAATCCCGTTATTTTGTTTTGGCTAAATCCAGCCATATGAACCTACTTCTACTACCATAAAACAAAGGAACCAATAAGATAATATTCATCTTCCTCTCTTGAGAGGGTGAGGGCCACTTAACAAACAAAATTGTTAATTCATATAGATATCATGTTTTAATGCTTACAAAGCACTTTGAGATTGGTAGTACAAATATTATATCGGATTTTACAGATGAAGAAACAGAGGTTTGGAGAGGGTAAATCTGGGGTTTTACCCATGTCTCCTGATTCCAATCCCAGCACTTTTCCCACACTGATATCGCTTTGGATAGGAAGAAGAGGCTAGACCTAACTTAAATCTCAAAAGTTAGAACCTTGGTCATGAAATTAAATGATCATCAAATATCTTGAAGTTACTAGAAGGAAGGCAATAATAGATTTTCATTAATCCCCAAGACTGTTCCTTATCACATACTCACAGAGGTTGGTTTTGTTGCCACCATTTATGGATAACACAGCTCTACTAGGATTCCATCCATCTTTTAACGAGGATTTATTAAGTGCTTATTATATGTTAGGCACTGTGCTAAGCGCTGGGAACAAAAATATAAAAAAATTAGTTTTTGACCTCAAAGAGCTTTTATTCTATTGATACATGATCCTTTTGGAAGGTTTTGACATTTTAGCAAATTATCCTTAGCAAAAAAGTCCCTTCATTTTAGGAGTTTTGGGAATTATTATTTTCCAGTTAATTATTTCTCTTCTTTTGGTGGCTTGGTTTGCTTTGAAATAATCGTTGTGTGTTTTTATGAAGGCTGAAGAGCAAACTAAACAATGTGGTCATATATTATTTATTGTTCATTTTCCAACGCTGTGAGTAGCTGAGAAGCTGAAAGCAGAAGTTTTCTTGTTTGTGCTTAGTTTGTTCATCGAGATAGCAATGACCAATGCAGTCTTTTCTCTTTCACATCTCAAGTACTGAAAATTGTCTCTAAATGAAGTGCTTTAATGCCTTCAATTGACATGTCCAGTGTTGTACAACATTCCCATTTACGAGCTCCAAAATACCAGTAATTTATTGTGGGCAGAAGATAATAGATAAAAAATAAAAATAGGAGCTCTTCACCAACAGACTAAAATGCCTTCACAGTCGTTCCTGGGAGTGGAAAATCTTGATCCCATCTATAAGCCTAATTCTAGCTTTCTCTATGAATTTTCCTTGATAAAGGACTGAACAGAATTAGGCCCTTTAGATACATAGTTTGTCATAGTAAGCCCTGTATAGCTCTCTTCTAAGTAGATTGGCTGTATTGGAATTGTGTTTCCATTTTTTATAGATCTGGGCTATACTGCCCCCCCCAAAAAAAAATTGAAAGTGGTAAAAGTATTAGAGTTTTACCTAATCTGTTACTTTTCCTAAAGACAAAAATTATGTAGACATACTCCATCTAACACTAATTGATTCTCTTCAAAACACAGTGTAAGGTGAAATGATGTTACTTAGGAACTAGGCTATGGATGGATGGCTGGCCAGACAGATTGACACATAGGATTTATGACTTTTTAGTGGGGTTTAGTTGAAAATGTTTTCATAAGATTGTTGATAGGACAGCCTTATCCAAAACAGTCTGTGCTATCATTGTAGGCTTTGAAAATCCAAGAATCGATATCAAGAAGTTCTCTTTTTATATTTAAAGTTACTATTTTTCATTTTAGCATCTTGTTTCTGTCTTATGTTTCCATTATGTCAGAATGGTTAAGATATGTTTACCAACATGCCTCTAAATTTTGATAGATGCTTACTAGCTATGCAATGATGACATGGTTTGTATTTGTTTTCATTTAAACAACAAAATAAACAAGAGTTTTTTTTAAAGTCTGCACATAATATTTCTGTAAATCGACATTTGCATCCTCATGATGCAAAATGAACATTAGAGCATAAATTTTTCATCTGACTTGTTTTTTTTTCTGTCATCTACTATTTACTCATTTTAGCATTTATATACCATAACATCTCCCCTGGATTAGGCTGCCATTTTAGCAGTAGAGACAAGAGACTTCTTGTCTTGTAGTTGATTTGAATAAAATTAAACAAGAGAAACAAAATATGTGCTTGTCTTTTTTTTCTGGGCTGTTGTGGGCTGTCAATAAAAGTGAATTCCAGTTTCAATTCTGCTAACTCTTTAGCATTATAATCAGTTGCTTCATTTGTAAAATTGAGGACTTGAACTCTCTTGTTCTGGGGGGTCTGCCTGTCTCGAGCCTCTCCCATCCTAATCCATCCTCAATTCAGCCACTAAAGTGATTTTCCTAAAACTCTCAAAAGCCTGAGCATGTTACTTCCTCTCTATCTACACTCCCAATAAACTCCATAAATTCCAATGGCTTTCTATGGCCTCCAGGAGCCTGTTTGGCATTCAAAGACCTTCATAATCTAGCCCGTTTTCCAATTTCTTACATCATATTCTCCTACATGAACTCTTTGATTCAGTGACATGGGCCTTCTGACTGTTCCAGAGACAAGACCCTCCATTTCTGGGCTCTGGACATTTTCTCTGATTATCCCCCTTGCTTGGAGCATTTTCCTCCCTCCAAGCTGACTACTGACTTCCTTGGTTTTGTTTAAGTCTCCACTAAAACCCTTTCTTCTACAGGAAGCCTTTCCCAATCTCTCTTAATTCTAGCACTGCCCTCTGTAAATTAATTCCTGTTTATCCAGTATATAACTTCCTTTATAAAAATTTGTTTACATATTATTCATCCCAATGGATTGTAAGTCCTTAAAAGCAGGAACTGTATTTTGTCCCTTTTTGTATCCCTTTGCACTTTACACAGTGCCTGACTCATAATAGTCATTTAATCAATGTTTATTGATTTATTGATTGATCAACACTTCCCATATTCCATCTCCCATGTTCATATCATCTTTCAGGTGTTCTCTCTCTCCATTTCTTAGTTCCTTTTAAGGCACAGTTCAAGCGATACCTCTTACAAGAGACCTTTTCTGATTGCCCTGGTTGTGTGTGTCTGTCTAGGTACTATTGTTTTCTACTATTGGGCAGTAGAATGGCTTCTTGTTTCATTTTTTTTTCTGTATTCTCAACAACTTGACCTTAATGAATTGAATCAAAGACCCTTTAAGTTCTAAAATCTTTTCTACTCTAATCTTTCTGAATGATCAGGTGGGAGATGGGGAAGTTCAACAGCAAAAGCATGGATCCTTGGAAATGGTCGTACCTCTTCAAGGATGGCAGGTTGATCTTAGGGAGAAATAAAAATAATAGCTACTTGAAATTAACAGGTTCCATGTCTTCCCCAATCACCCCCAGTCTTATGACACTAAATGGAATGGTTCAACCTGGAAATTGAATGTAATTTTTAAGTCAAAAAGAATTAAAAAGCAGGTTGGGAATGAAAGAGTCAACATGTCAGTTATATCCTCCTTGGAAAGAGTGTCATCTGGTACGTCACTGCTCAGTTTCCTTTCAATGATTATGAGGTATGACTAAACCAAACAGTTTTTGAATTTTTGTTGGAGATCCCAATACGTAACTACTTCTTCATTTTTTTTTTTTTTGATTGCAGAATTATCTGGGATCAGGAAGCAGCTTAGCAAGGGGGAGAATATCGTATTATAACACTGACACCCAGGCATGAGGCAGTACCTGAAAGACTATTAATTTTTTCTGACAGGTGGAAATTGTGCCTCACTCCCCATCTGCCGCTCGCTCAGCAATCATGATCCCAGAGGAGTAAATAGGGACAATTTTAAAGCATCTTCCAGAGCAGACTTCTCATCTGAATTTGTCTATTCAGCATTAAATCCTACACTATTTAGACTTGTATACTGGATTTTCCAATTTTTCCCCCTACCATCCCGACAGGCTACAATTTGCAGCAGTCCCTGACAAGTAATTGCCAATTTGGGGATGTGAGATAGACAAGAGAATTGGAGACATCTTAGAATAAAAGGATGTTTTAAAATATGCATATAGGATTGATAGAGATCTCCCCTCAAAATGTGCCGTTTCGATGAAGAAAAAAGGAAGGAAAACTGGGTCAGGC
This sequence comes from Antechinus flavipes, assembly GCF_016432865.1. Taxonomy (NCBI): domain Eukaryota; kingdom Metazoa; phylum Chordata; class Mammalia; order Dasyuromorphia; family Dasyuridae; genus Antechinus; species Antechinus flavipes. The sequence goes on from NC_067402.1 coordinate 22,147,311, forward strand.
GCATTACTGCTCATGCAAGGTGCTGTCTTGTTAAAGATAGGTAATTAGAAAACCAGTGTATGCCATTTGTGATGCTGTTTTATGCTATTTTTTCCTGCTGCAGAGGAGCTTCCTGCTCTAACTCTGGTTTCAATCTGATTTTAAGCTTTAAACCTTAGGTGAGATTACACTACAAGGACTAGGTTAAACCCTGGTGCAGACTAGGGAACTTAGCACTTTAGGTCAAGGATGGGATTTCATCCAATCCCATTATCCCTTAAAGAAAGAATGAAATCACTTGCTCAAAGGTCACACAGCCACATTCATTACTTGCTATTCTTTGTCCACACTATCCCATCTCTGTGGCTTTGTCCAGATTATCCCATGCCTGGAATACTCTCCCTCACTTCAATTTAGAGGCAGGATTTGAATCCTGCCTCTGACACTTACTGTCTATTTGACCTTGAATAAACTAGTTCACCCTCTTGGCTTCAGTTTTTGCATCAGTAAGACAAGAGCATTGGATTAGATGATCTCAAAGGCCCCTTGATTTTCCCAGGTCTCTCAAGATCTCCCGTGAAACATGGAAGATGTAAGCGCAGGGCTGTCCCTCATGGTGTGCCCCCATCAAAGAAGGTGCTGTGCTCTTTGAGCAAAACAGAACTGCAGTAGCTCAAAAGAAACATGAGATGCACAAATGTACAGACATCTCCATTTATAGCGACGGGTGGTAGAGCCTTCTGAGCTCCTGTTTGTCTGATCAGCCAGAGATGCACATAGTGTACCTTAACCCTGACACAGTGATATTTTAGCACTCTTTGAGGGTGAAGGATGATAGCCAACCTGTGTCTCTCCATCAATGATCCCATGATCACTCTCTCCCGTATGGGTCCCAGAGCTGCCCTTTACCCTCGTGCTGTGTACAAAAGGACACTGAAATTCACAGGACAGGCTTAAACATGAGAAATCAGGTTAGATCATCCTGGTGCAAACCTATTCTTTTAGAGGAACTGCCTGGAAAGGGGTACCCATCACACCCCACTGAAGGATGGCAGGAGAAAGAGTAAGGTCCACCACATGGCCATCCTCTTCAACCTTTTACGTTGTCCTTCTTTCACTCTATTCACTCAGCCCAGTCCTGACCCCTGAAACCTTCCCTTGCTTCAGTAGATGAGCAAACACTCTGAATCCCAGAAGTCTCTGAAGATTCAAGCCAGCCTTGCCTCCTTCTAAAGGAGCTATTAGTGCAAGGCTGGTTTTGCTCTTAGAAATAGATACCTTTGGCCTCAGTTCTTTTCCCACAAAAATTTTGGAGAGATTTTCCTATGAAACCTGAGGGTAAATAGAGGAAGGAAGAGGAAGAAGAGAATGAAAAGGAGGAGAAAGAAAAGGCAGAGGAGGGGGAAAAGGAGAAGAAGGACAAGGAGGAGGAGGAAAAGAAGGAAGAAGAGGAGGAGAAGGAGAAGAAGGAGAAGGAGAAGGAAGAGGAGCAAAAGGAAAAGGAGGAGGAGAATGGAAAAGGAGGAGAGGAAAAAGGAGAAAAAAAGGAGGAGAGTAAGGAAGAAGAAGAGGAGGAGAAGGAGAAGGAGGAGAAGGAAAAAGAGGACAAGGAAGAGGAGGAAAAGGATGAGGAGAAAAAGAAGAAGAGGAAAGATAAGAAGGAAAAAGAAGAATAAAGAAGAGGAGGAGAAGGAAGAGGAGAAGGAGAAAGAGGAGGACAAGAAAAAGGAGGGCAAGTGGAAGAAGACAAAGAAGAGGAAGAAGAAAAGGAAGAAGAGTAAAAAGGGAGGACAAAGAGAAGAGGAGGAGGAAGAGAAGTTGGAAGGAGGAAGAGAAAGAGGAGAAAGAAGAGGAGCCAAAGGAAGAGAAAGAGAAAGAGAAGGAAAAAGAGGAGGAGAAGGAGAAGGAGGAGAAGGAAAAGAAGTCTTTTAATTTTCAAAAAAATAGGACATTCAATTAAATTAAATTCATTAAGAATTTATTACATGCCTACTATAATGAAAGGCAGTATGCTAAGCACTGGGGATACACAGACACAAATGAAACGGATCCTGCCCTCACAGAGCTTACATTTCACATGCACATGAATAAGTAGTGTCTGGAAAAGTGCTCTCAGAGGCAAGTAATCCTGGTTCAAGAGATGATTCTGACTGACCTCAGGCAAGTTACTTAAACTTTCAGTGCTCTGGGAAATTCTCCAAGAGCATGACTTAGAGAGAAGGTGCACACCTGTATTGGCAGAGAAATTTCTCTCATTTGAGAGCTCTTTATTTTAATGAAATCCATTATAATCCCTGCACAAAGTAATGGGAGTAGGGACGTAGAGAACTGTTAATAATGGAGAAGATTGTGAAAGGTTTCTTGTAGAAGATGGCAGAGGTCATTTGAACTAGATCACACAGGAGGCATGCTTGTTGGCAGCCAGCACAGATGTAAACAACAGTTTTAAAAGAAGCTTCCAGCTCATTGAATGGACCCCTACAGGGAGACTTATGGGCAAATATGAATGAAGCTTCTGGAGGATGGAGCATTATGTGGGTTGTTCATGACCTATACAAAGGCAGGAAGGAAGATGGGATGCCTTGGGGAGCAGCAGGTGGATCTATTTGACTGGAATACAGGTATGTAAAGGGGAACAATAGGGAATAAAGGTGGAAAGATTAGTTGGAAACAAATCATGAAGGGTTTTAAATGGCAAACAGAAAAAAATAGCATTTTATCTTAGCAGTAAGAAGGAGGCAGGGAGGCTTCTTGAGTCATAGGAGTTGTTTGGTTAGATTCCATGCTTTGGAAATATCCGTTTGACAACTAAATGGAGAATGAATTAAAGAGGGGGAAGACTGAAAGCAGACAGATTAATGAGGAGACTACTGAAATGGGCCTGTCAAGAGCTGACCAGAGAGAATAGTTTGCCTTGGAAGGAGAACTTGACCCCATTGCTCTTAGACTCTGGAGCTCCGGTTCCCAGCCTTCCCTTTGCCAACCCACTTCTCATCCTGCTCCTTCACATATTAACTTTTAGAACCCAACAGATTTAAATTGGGCACTGCTGTATTATGCCACATGTTCAGGGCTTGCTACACTATTAGATTTTTCAGCAGTTTTATTAGAAAGAGCCAGCCTGGTTGCATTGAGAGTAAGTCATGCCAGACTAATTTCATTTATTGGTTGACAGGGTTATTAGACCAGCAGATTGAGGAAATGTTCTCAATAGAGTTTCTCCAGATTTCAGCACAGCGTTTGACAATACCTCTCTTATCCTTATGAAAGAGATGGAAAAATATGGGCTCCCTGACAGTAGAGATAGGTGGATCAGGACCTGGTTGAGCGATTGGACCCCCAGAATTGTTATTAAAATAGCTTAATGTCAATGTGGAAGGAGCTATGTGATGAAGTCTTCCAGGGATTGGAGATTGGCCCATACTATTAAACAGTTTGCTGATTTTTATCATTGACTGGGTTAAAGGTATAGAAGAAATGCTTATCAAATCTACAGATGATCCCATTGTAGCTGGGATAGCTAATAGGTACAGTCAAGTCAAAAACAAAAAGGTCTCAATTGGCTCAAATGATTGGATTAAAGATAACAAGATTCAGTTTAAGAGGAGAGAAAAGTGTTAGATTCAGAAAGTCATCTTCTGAAGTACAAGATGCAAAAAGGGCACCTAGACAATGGTTTGTCTGAAAAAAAGCCCAGACATCTTAATGAATCTTAAGTTCAAAATAGATTTATTAATAAAGTAGATCAAAAAACAAAACAGAAACAAAAATAACCCTAACATGATCTTAAATTTTATGAAAACAACTGCATCTGCGGGGGGAGACCAGAGTTGCACAATGTTTCGTTCTGGCCAGGACATATCTGAAATATTGTCTTCACATCTAGATAGAAAATTTAGCAAGAACAGTAATAAGCTAAAGAACATCCAAATAAATGCAATCCTTATAAAAGGTTTGAGGTCATGTCATTCACAGATCCACTGATGGAACTAAAAATGATTATCCTTAAAAAGAGAAGACATATGGGATTAAATGATAGTTGGCTGCAAGTATTTAAAGTACTGTCAGGTGGAAGAGGTAGCAAACTTGTTTTGCTGGAACCTTGAGAGAACGAGGAACAAGAAATGGAACATATAATGGAATAGGTTTAAGCTTGATAGAAGGAAAATGACAACTAATATTGGAGAAATGTAACTTGGGTCACAGCATATGGCCAATTATGACTTTACTACAAGAACTAATATAAAATAGGTTTCCTAGGACAGAGGTATCAAACATGGCCCACATGTTCCAGAATGCAACCTCAAATGCCATTGAATCAAGGCAAACCAAATCAAAATGTTGGTAAATATTGAATAAAATGAATAAAGATACAATGAAACATAGATAATGCTAATATGTGGTTTCCCAAGTCAATATGTACCTGGAGGGATTCTTATATGTGCATTAGTGGCCACTGTTTCTGTTTGAATTTGACACTACTGATCTAAAGGTCCTAGGAGATCTAGGAGCCACTATGAGTGGCTGCTTAATAGCACAATGCTTAGATAGTTGATTTAGAATCAAGAAGATCTGAGTTTGAATTCTGCCACTAAGGAAGTAACTCAGTCCTAAGCAGGGTTACACGGGTATCAAGTTTTTAAATAATACAGTAGAACATTGGACAGACCCTCTGTGGAAAGGATGTGGGTAAAGATCGCACAGGATGAGATAGTATTGATGGAGATGGGTCAAGATTCACATCACCGGAGAATATTCTCACAAGGATGAGTTTGGAGAACCATTGAAGTCTTGAAGTACACAACAATTAAAGATACTCAAAAGTGCCATGAGCTATATCAGGAGGCAATGGTTTTACTTCCTGTCTTTAGGCAAAACGAGGATAATTATTTGCTGACTATATTATAGAGGGCATTCTCCATCATATTTGGGTCGGACTTGGTAACTGAGGTCCTTTGCAATTCTGAGATTCTGTGAGTCCTCACCAGCTTTCAACCTATTTGCCCTCCCTATCCCCTTCCCCAATGAAGTACTTGCCTTATGCCAGATAATCAGTAAGCATCACTGGCTTGTTATAGGTATAGCTTCTCTACTCTCATTGCCTGATAGAGAAATTAGAGTTCAGGAACCAGGGGACAAGATGACCAAGTGTCCCCAGTTGAATTATAAACATGCTTCTCCATAGAATCATGCTACATATGGCTAATACTAACATATAATAATAATGGCATGAGTAATAGTGTAATACCATGTGAGTACAGGTGTATTCTGGGTTAAATATATTTTTTGGACCATTCTAGTAATGTAACCACCACTTGTAAGATTACTTCTGGGGGAAAATGTGGTCTGACTTCCAAACAATCCATTTAACAGCTGGACTTTTAGAATACAAACTGTTCATATGTTGGGGCCTGCCTGTCTCTTCCATGCAGTATTTAATAATGTTATTACAAAATTACTGGTTTTCTGTTAATTTGCCACATTCTCAAAGGGGATTATTTTTATGATGGCTCAGGGCCTATTTTAGTTTTCCTATGGGAGCACATCTGAGAACTTATAATCTAAACCACTGAGGAAATATAATTTGATTTACAAAAATTACACACAATGCTTCAGGAATGCATTCATTACAACAAATCCCCACTGGTCTGGTCTGGAACAGCTCTCATAGAAGAGCACCTGTTTAAAGAAAAGGGATTTTAAATGATTAATATTCAAGAGCAACCTGTACTTGAGGGCGACCTATGAATAGTACATTTATTCTATGGTACAAGAAAGATATCTGGGATTTCAGTTCCCAGGACCACGGAGGGAAAGCCATCAGCAGCATTGCTTTCCAAAATGGGAGAGGTAGCTTCTCTACTTCTTTAGCCTGACAGATGGAGAGATTGGGAATCCAAGAGCCAGGAGACAAGAATTCCAAGTGTCCCCAGTTGAATTATGAAAGTGATTCCCTGTAGAATTAGGTTACATATGTTTTTAGTACTACAAGTAATAATATCATGAATAATATTTGTAATATCATGTGAGCATTATATTATATTATTATTATTATTATATTATATTGTGTTATATTGGAATTTTGTTGTATCCTATTATATTGTACTATATTGCCCATGTCAGGATACTTCTGAATTAATTTATCCAGTTGATGGAGTCACTTTTTAGGAAATGCATAGAGAAGGTGGAGAATGTCCAGAGAGATTAGATTGGAAGGACCTATCATGTCTCTTTTCTCTTGGAAAGAAAGTATGGCTTCTTCATTGCATCCTCCTTAGCCATTACCATCAGCACAACAGCCCTTCCCCCATCTCTTTGTTTCTGTCTCTCTGTCTTTCTCTCTGTCATCTGTACTGGCTCGTGCATTTTATTTTATTTTTTAATTTTAATTTTATCTTGCTTTTCAGAGTTAATTGGGATTAAGTGATTTTCCCAGTGTCATACAGTTAATAACTGTCAGAGGCCAGATTTGAACTCAGGTCCTCCTGACTTTAGGGCTGATAGTCTATCCACTGTACCACTTAGCTACCCCTGGTTTATACATTTTAAAAATGTAATTTAATTTGTGCAAACACAACAGAAAGACCAAAGAGCCAATTACTGATGTGTTTGAAGTACTTTTCCCAGAAAGACTTAGTGAAATGACACATGTAGCTCAAAACCCTAAGGAGCTCCTAGGACTTCCTCAAATTATCACATATGTACAATGAGTTTAATCAGATTATTTGCTCGAGGATAGAGATGAGGAATGGATGAGACAGGAGAGCTCAGAGACCAAAGGGAGCTGTTGCTTGAGGACTGCTAGTGAGAGCACATTGGCTTCTTCCCCAAGGCAGCCCATTCCCCTTCTGGTGAGCTCTCATTGATAGGAAACTTTCACTGACATTATCTTAATTAGTCTCCCTGAGACTTCCACTCATTGTCCCTAGCTCCAGTCTTTAGAGCCAAGGAGAGTAAGTTTCATCCCTCTAAGAATCATAGAATCATAAATTGTGAGCTAGACAGGACCTAGGTGGTCATGTAGTCAAACCCCTCTTGTTTCAGATGAAGAAACTGAGGCTGGGAGAAGTTAGGGGATTACTTGAGATGGAAGAGACAGAGCCAGAAACCCTTAGATACTGAGCAGATTTATGACTGGACAAATTATATAGCCTCTGCTTGCCTTGGTTTTTGCAAAATGGGGATAATAAGAGCATCTCCCTTCCAGGATTTCTATGAAGACCAAATGAGATAATAGTTATACTGTACTCAATTTAGTACCTGGAACACAATAAGTGGTTAATAAATGCTTGTTTCCTTCCTTCCTTTAAGATGGAATTTTCTCCAGGATGGGGAAGACAAATAGGGAAGATGAGGAAGTTCAAAGCAGGATTGTTCTTCAAATACATTAATTACCTTATAAATAGATTTAAGAATCATCATATTGAATATTTGTGAGCTAATGAGATCTACAAGTGAAATAGCATCCAGGTAGATAAGCCTACAGTGGAAGAACATCCAGGACTAAGTCCTTTGGGACCAGTGTTAGTGGGTGTAACCTAGATAAGACCTGGTAAGGATCCTGGAAAGGTGTTGTCAGTTAGATTAGATCCCTCACTGTTCCTTTCCAACTGTGCATTTTCACTGGCCATTCCCTGTGCATGCAATTCTCTCTCACACCTGAAGTCCTGCTTTCCACAGTAAGCTTTTCTTGGTTCCCCTATTAATTCCTTACTTCAGTTGATTATTTCCTATTTATCATGTACATATCTAATTTTTAAACAGTTGATTACATTTTGTGTCTCCCATTAGATCATGACCTTATTGAGATCAGGGACTAGGGTTTGTTTCATTTTATCTTTCTTTTGTTTCTCCAGCTCTTAGCACCAAATCTGTCATAGTACTTAATAAAAGTTTGTTGATTTGTCTTACAGAGACAGATAGAGAGACAGAGACAGAGAATGACAGACAGAAGATAGAGAGACAAAGACAGATACAGAGACACAGAGATAAAAAGAGAGACATACAAAGATAGAGACAGAGAAATAGACACACATACACACACACACACGCACACAGATAACGATCCTGTTCTAAATGAGGCTTTTCTTCTGTGGGCTGAACATTGTAATCTCTTCCAATAGATCTTCTATTGGCCCAATTTCAAGTTCTTTTGTCAACTTGGACCCATTCCAGTTTTATCATGCCTCACCTCAACCAGGGCATCCAGGACTGAGCACAGTTCTCCAGATATAGGCCAACCAAAGGCATAATACCTTGAAATAACCATCTCCCTCATTTCTGGCTTCTTTTCCTGTGCTAGTTTTTTTTTTTTTTTTGGTTGTCTGTGCATTGTTGTTGATTAATTCTGATTTTTCACCATCTCCCAGATGTTTTTCAGATGAACTGTTGTCTAGCCACTTTTCCAACACAAAGGATCCCATGCTTTGTCTTGGATACATCAAGCAAGTTTTGAGTGATTATATGTTAAAATAATTCTAATTACACACCTGTCATGAAAAAATCTCCGGCGGGAAGAAAGCCAGGTGGAGACTAAGAGAAACATACACAAAAATCCTGAATCAGCTCTCTCCAATCACGTGTTTTCACATCAAGTCGATAATTATAAGCAATTACACTAATGATGTAAATATACAACAATCAACCAAAATTTACTTCAAAAGCAAAACAGGGAAATTTGCACAGCAAGAACCAAATCAAGAGAATGAAAAGATTGTCCAAAGACAAAGCCAAGAAAAGAAGAAAATTCTTTAAATGATGGAACTAAACAGATCTCCATTCTAAGCATCTTTGTTGGACCCTTCTGAGTGTCTTTACTATAAGAAACTTAATATCTCTTTCCATCTTACATTGGTATGGGACTTTTAATATTGGAATTATTTTGGATGATCTCTAAGAGGTCTTTTAACTCTCTAAATGCATGAACCAGTGCTGTTGCTGAGAAGAGCATTGTATCAATAGCCCACCAAGCCAAGGATAGAGGTGACAGATACTGCAACTACCTATCAAAAAGTAAGTCCAGTGGACTGATTTCTCTAGAGACACTGTATCCTGGGGAGAGGGAAACAGTGAGATTGTTGTACTAGATTGTCAGCAGTTGCACAGCAGAAGATTGATTTCCTAGCTCAGAGTGATAGTGGCTGAGCTCAGAACCTACCTCACGGCTAAATGGTCAGCTTAACCCAGCCTAGCAACAGTTTAATCCACCCAGCTGAGATGCCATGCCCTTTGAAAATCTGGTCCAGTTGATCTGTAGATTAATATCATACACCAAAATCAACTTCAAAGGAACTATCTGGAGAACTAAAACATGTAGAGGTACTGTAGTTCCAGAGTTACAAGCTGCTTTTGCCACAAGTCTTCCTTTTGTGTACCTCACTACCATTGTTTTTTAGGTTGCTGTTTTACTCTTACTTCCTTCTGTGTATCTATGGATACACAACAGAATGTAAGCTCTTAGAAGCAGTGATTATTAAAAATTGGATTTGTGTTTTAGACCCTTGTACACAGTAGGCACATTATAGATGTCCATTGCTTGCTTGATTGAGTGGTATAAATCTTTCTATGAATTGAAACCCCCAACTTTCTTTTTTGAAATCTGAATTTTGAAGAAAATGTTTTGTTTCTATTCTTCTTTTACCATTTGAATAAATGTCTTTGCTAAAAATTGAGTCTATGGCTCATTGTCAAGGGGATGAACACTGGTGGGAGCTCATGAGCTACGGTGATAGAAGGGAAGATACTTGCCAAGTTACCTTGGGTCCCAATCTCCAAAACCCAGTACAAGTTGGAGGGAATGAACCAGAGCATATGTTTACATAAGCTTCAAGTTTCTGTTTCTACATTTCTTGGATCTCTTTCATTTCTCAACCCCAAATAACATTTTCCATTATGTTTTTCATTATATTCTGTCTCTCTTTGCATTGAAGTCACCCACTCTAATATACAAATTGAGTTTAGAAAACTTTGTCAAGTTGCTCATAGAAATCCTCAGCCCCTTAGCACATATTGATACTTAAACTGCAATTATTTTGATGTTGGTCTGTTTTTTATGCTCAGAATGAGCAGAAGAGTCAGCACATTATCCAGATGTTAGGTACTCTGGGCACCTCATCTTAGTTATGGCTCTGATAATCCCTATTATAGGGTCTCTCAGAAGGTTGCTGAAGTACTGAATGAGGCATTACATGTCAAATGCTTTGAAAATTTTGAAGTTCTATGCAAATAGCATTTGTTGTGAAAAAAAATAAATCTTTGACCCCTCTGAATCTCTGGCTCGTTATCTATAAGATGAAAATATTGTGCCTAACTCACACATTTGGAGTAAGAATCAAATGAGATGTTTATAAAGTGTTTTAGCCATAAACCAGGTAACTTCCAGTTCTATCACTAAGAAGAGCCTCAATTTCCTCCTCTGTTAAATGGGGATTTTGCTACTCTGAAGTTCCTGCCTTACAGAAAATGGTTCTTTACTAGAGGTAAAGTAAAGAAGTGTCCATTTCTTTTCTCAAATCTTGATAACAAAGAGGCTACCTTCTAAAAGAGATAATTTTAGGTCAAATTAAAAAGCATGTATGTTGTCTTCTATGTTAGAATGTAAGCTCTTAAAAGCAGTGACTACTAAATTGTTGGATTTGTATTTTAGACCCTTGCACACAGTAGGCACATTAGAGATGTCCACTGCTTGTTTGATTGAATAGTATGGACCCTTTTATGAACTGGAACCCCCAACTCTCCTTTTCTCTGTCATTTCCCAGAAAGATTGGAAACTCTTCTCCCCCAACTTGTCTTCCTGGCAGAATGATCCCAGCAGAGACTTCTTGCTGTGAATTATGCCCTTTGTCCCCTTATTATGTTTGCGATGGGCCCCAAAACTGCTCGCATGAGATCCTCAGTATGTCTGAGATCTGACAAGTGGGATTAACCCATTTGTTTAAACGAAAACCTCCAATGTCTGGCCAAGCCCATTTCACAATGGATGACAAATCTGTGAAAGATTTCTAAAGGAAGTGAGCTGTTCCTGGTACATTCTTGTGCTTTGGAGGTTGACGACAGGTGGGTGGCTCGATGCATAGAGCACCAAAGCCGGGGACACCTGAATACAAATCTGACTTCCGGAACTTACAAGCAATATGACCTTGAAGCAAGGCAATTTAACTCTCTGCCTCCATTTCTTCATCTGTGAAATAGGAAGAATAATAACAGCATATATCTCTCAGGATTGTTGTGAAGATTAAATGAGACAGCAAAAAAAATTTGCAAATTTTAAAGAGTTATATTTCATTACAAATAAAATGGGAAGCAAGAGAGAGAAAATTGTTCCAGACCTGAGAGGATCTGGAAAGGCTTGGCAATGGACTTGGTGTTTAAAGAATGGAGCCAAAGAGATTTGGATTCAAATCTCCATTCTGCCTTTGATCAACTATGTGACTTTGTGTTTATTTCTCAAGAATTTAGTTTTCTCATCTGTAAAATGAGATGGTCAGAATAGATTGCCTTCTAGGTCTATGAACTGTGATACTGTTAAGGACCATGCCTGGATGAAAGGGCAGGTCATTTCTCCGAGAGCCTCCACAGCTGTGAATCATAACACTTGAAGGAGCTGCAAAGCAACCTTTGCTGACACAGGTGTTGCTTGTGGATTGGGAATGAAATAAATTGGAGGCAGAGGGAAGAGGAGAGAGGTCAGAGAATGCAACTGTCTCTCAGTCTCATTTCATCATCATCATCATCATCATCATCATCATCATCATCATCATCATCATCGTCATCGTCCTCATCCTCTCACAAGAAGAGGTAAGAATTTGAGGTACTGGTATCTGGATTCTGGAAACCACAAGACCAGTGAACATGATATTATGAATTAATTATCACCTAAGTAGCACAGAGTGATTGTCAAAGAGTCATTTGGAGCCTTTAGTCTATTGTCCACAACTCTCTCTACCCTTGGCTTCTGGGATCAGATGCTTTCCTCCCAGTTTCTTCCATAGGTTCCCAAAAAACATTCCTGACTCAGGGGAGTCTCTTCTCTATCTATTTATAGTGTCACAGCCCACATCTGACAACATATCAGAGGTTATCTTATTTAAAGATGAGGAAACTGAGGTAAGAGAAAAGAAAGGGCTTAGCTAAGATCACACAGGTAGATCTTGTCAAAGGTCATCTTATTTTATAAACGAGTAAGGAAACAGGTAAGAAAAGAGAAAGGGCTTAGTCAAGGTCAGACATACAGTTCTTGTCAAAGGTCATCTTATTTTATAAACGAGTAAGGAAACAGGTAAGAAAAGAGAAAGGGCTTAGTCAAGGTCAGACATACAGTTCTTGTCAAAGGTCATCTTATTTTATAAACGAGTAAGGAAACAGGTAAGAAAAGAGAAAGAGCTTAGTCAAGGTCAGACATACAGTTCTTGTCAAAGGTCATCTTATTTTATAAACGAGTAAGGAAACAGATAAGAAAAGAGAAAGGGCTTAGCCAAGGTCAGACATACAGATCTTGTCAAAGGTCATCTTATTTTACAGATGAGGAAACTGAGGTAAGAGAAGAGAAAAGGCTTAGCCAAGTTCACATAGTAGATCTTGTCAGAGACCATCTTATTTTACAGATGAGGAAGGAGAGAAAGGGCTTAGCCAAGATCAGACAGGTAGATCTTGTCAGAGGTCATTTTATTTTACAGGTGAGGAAACTGAGGTAAGAGAAGAGGAAAGGGCTTAGCCAAGATTGCACAGGTAGATCTTATCAGAGATCATTTTATTTTACAGATGAGGAAAAAGAGAAAGAGCTTAGTCAAGATCAGGTAGATTTTTTGGCAGAGGTCATCTTATTTTACAGATGAGAAACTTGAGGTAAGAGAAGAGAGAGGGCTTAGCCAAGATCACACAGGTAGCTCCTGGCAGAGCTTGGATTGGAGCCATACTGCTCAGCTCATCCTTCCCCTCCCTTTAAGTACCAGTGCCAGGTCCATGGATAGCACAGCTAAAGAGCAGCGACCCATGGACGCTTGTGGAGAGTGCTCCCTTGGGGGTACTGATGAAATTATAGGAGTGTATGTGTTCCATTCTGCACCCTAACAACAACCAAAGTGCCCATCTTTATCTGGTTGATGAGCTCTGTAAAGCTCCCGCTCAGCCCTAGCAACAGCCTGCTTTATGGTTCCTATCAGCCCAAAGTTCGGGGAGCCATTCACACTGTGTGCAATTTTGGCTTGATTAGGACAGGAAGCCAATTAGCAGAGTTATTTAAAAATGCACTTTAGATTAGGAAGCATATTAGAATGAAATCACCCAAGTGAATGGGATGATGGAAGCCACAGCAGGTGCCCCCTGTCACAGTCCCCTCCTTATCTTCCCACTCTCAATAGGAAGAGAGCGCTCGGGAGCAGGGACCGCTAAGGAACGGAGAATTATGAGAATTCTGTACGAGCCCGGCCTAATTGGAAATGTGATAAGAGCTGAGGAAGCCGCCCCCTTTCAGAGAGAAAATGAACAAGTGGAGGAGAAGATGCAAACACTCCTCAACATGGGTGGCTTTTGTGGTGAGTGAATGAGGCGCGAACTGATTACTTTCCCCCTTGAAAGCCTTATCTGCAGCTTTGTGGAAGCAATTTCCCCAGGAGACTGATCTCATTAGTCGCTCATTTGCACCCACCACCCCGCTCTGGTGCAAGGCGATAACGCCAACTGCACAGAGACAATGGCTCCTGGGCGCCGAGCTTCTGCTGGAGGCTGGAAGAGGCCATCGGACCTCTCCATCCGGGGTCCCAGGTGCTCCTGCCAGCCAAGCTAAGGGGGCCTGAGCTGAGCTCCCCTGGCACAGCACACGGGTCAAGGCACTTTTGTCCTGGATCAATTGCTTTGGCAGGAACTTTGGCAGATCCAGGTTGCAAACTTCCACTATTCCTGGAATCGGAATCAGAGGGAAAGCTGGGAAGTCAGATCAAAGACTTAATCAATAGCCACAGAGTCCACCTTTTTTTGTTTGTTTTTTTGCTGAGGCAATTGGGGTTAAGTGATTTGCCCAGGGTCACACAGCTAAGATATGTTAAGTGTCTGAGGTCATATTCGAACTCGGGTCCTCCTGACTTCAGGTCTGGGGCTCTAACCACTACACCACCTAGCTTTCTCCCTGGCCCCCAACCACTTTTTACAGAAAACTTGGGGCCAGACAAGTGATGTCATTTGCCTGAGATCACACAGGTAGGAAGTGGCAAAATAAGGCATGATCCCAGGAAGGCTTAATTCATGTGTGGGAGATAAATCCAGACCCAGTTAGACATACAATACGGGCAAAGGTGGTTCCGTATCACTGGTGTGAGAGTCCCTCCAAAGATAGGAACAGTCTATCCATTCTGTTCAAGGAGGGGCACCCTTGTCCCTCCCCTCCCCCAGCTCAGCCACAGGGGGTCTGCATACTGTGTTAGAGACCCTCCTCGATTCTTCCTACAGGGCTGAAAAGAGCAACTGAAACCAGACCATCATCTCCCATTATCCCTTATTCCTGCACCAGCTTAAGTTGCCAAAGATTTGATGTCATCTTGCTACACTAGGGGGCGCCACAGTGCACAGAGCACTGGGCTTCCAGTCAGACCAGAGTTCAAATGTGTCCTCAGACAACAGGAGGCAATGGACCTGCCTGCCTCAGTTTCTTCATCTGTAAAATGGGAATAATAACAGCATCTATCTGCTGGGTTGTTGCCAGGATGCGATAATAGTTCATATAGTGCAAAGATGCTGCTATATAAATGCTTATTCTAATAAATCAAGGAGTTGGGAATTTGTAACCCATCTTATTTCTTCCCCACTCCCAGCCACACCATCGTGACCTCCTTGAGGCCAGCTTTTGTATTTCCGTTGCTTGCTCTCTGGCTCTTCTCCCATGCCCGGAATATTCACCCTCCTCAGTCCCCGATTACTGACCTCCCTGGCTTCCTTCAGGTCCGATTAAAATTCTACGGGAGCTTCTTCCCAACCCCTCTTACTTTCAGTGCCTTTCCTGAACATTATTATTATTCCCCATTTATTCTGCTTAGGGCTTGCTTTGTCCATATCGTCCACATGCATCTCCCCCGTTAGACTGTAAGTTTCTCGAGGGCAGAGAAACCTTTGCTTCCTTTTGTATCCCGTAGTGGCTTAATAAGGTTTATTGTAATATTGATTTTATCTGCTGCTCCTCCTGGAACAGTAGGTCTTTCCTTGAAGCTGGGTTCTTCCTCTGAGACACGCTGCCCGAGCCCCACCAGGCAGGACATTATAGCCTCCGTGCTCTGGGCGCTGAGCCGCAGGGGAAGCACCTCCTCGCCTGCACTGGTGAGAGGAGGTACCTCATCTGGGAGGCCTTTATGCCAAAGAAATCGATCCCAGGCCTGGTGCTTAATCCAAGGAGTTAGCAATATTCCTTGCCAATAGCAGGGAGATAACAGGATAATAAAACCCTGAATCCAGAGTTTCAAGGAACCTTATCACCTCCCCTCTATGGCCCGAGGAGACTTATCTCCTATCTCAGACCCTTGCTGCCCAGATGGTCCTAAGCGAGCCACTTAGTCACCCTCTGCCTTAGTTTTCTCATCAGGGGTTGGACTAGATGGTCTCCCGCCATCTATGACCTGAGGCCTTCAGAATGATCCCTGGATTGAACTGGGCAGAGGGATGATTGTGATCTACGGAGGCTTCCACCCTGCTGGGTACGGAGAGCCGCTGTTCCTGGAGTCACCGGTGCTCGGTTGTGTCTGCTTGGGCCACCACTCTCCAATGGAAAAAATAAGATTGGCGATGGGATTGCTCAAAGAAATAAGGGAAAGGCCACAAGTGGGAAAATGTGCACCCTCAGAGCCACAGTGAGCACTTGTACCTACAGAGAGTGTCTGTGTGAGCATGTGTGTGTATATATCTTGGGGGGCACACACGTGTGTAATACATAAAAGGGCTGCCAACTTTGCCGACATCCAAAGGAACCACAGACTCGATGTTTTCCTGAGCATTATTGCTTTATTTGACTTAAACATTAGATTTATTTTTTTAAAAAACGGCTTAGAGTGGAAATAAGTGCTTGAAACATCTGATAAAAAAGCATATATATAATTCACATTCCTATTTCATATGTCATGTACAGCTGAAATGTTCCTTAAAAGAATAAAGATTTCCCTTTAGGTGTAGTAGTTTCAGAAAAAAACAAAAACAAAAAGTTGGCATCTCCAGGAATTACAGGACGTTATTCCTTAGTCTTTTGCCTTGAATGAGAAAATACAAACAGGCCACAGTATAACTTTATACTACATTCCAGTTTATGTGGATTACTTGCCAGGGGGAAGACCTCGAATGAGCTGGTCCCTGAGGATTCTACCCACCAACCACTAGAGGTCAATGGGCCCCAGCTGTCCAAAGGCACTAGACTTGAAAATGGCTTTTTTAGGATAGACAGCAGAGACTCAGGTTCCTCTCCTCCCCCACCCCCCCACAACTAATGCAGTCTCCTGGGGTGGCTAGTGCCTTTCCCCTTCTGTGTTCTAGCTCAGTATCTCTTTACATGGCCCACCCTGTTCAAAAAAAATCTGAGCTGCTCCTTTGTCTGCAGTTCCCTTCTCTTGAGACATTCATGACTCGAAGAGAGGATAAGAGAGGGAGCTCCAAAAAGCATTTTTTTAGTCAAGCTTCTTTGCCTGAGTTTTTTTTTTTTTAAAGCTCTTAAAGTACAGAAATAGTATTCCTTTTGGGCCACCTAGCAAGGCCCTCTGAAGTCACTGACAAAGATTCCCTAATGCTTTACCGATGACTCTGGAAAGACCTGGAAACCCTTGCTTTGGAGGCTGACTGACGTTTATAGCAAAGGCCTCTGGGCGACAAAGCCTTAAAGAAACATATTGGAAGAGGTCCCGGTCCCATCTTTACCTTCCAATGGAGACTTAAGTTTTTGTCTATCTTTAGATCTTGGATGGGATTTAGGGTGAGGGAGAAAGCACAGGTTTTAGATTGAAAGGGACCTTAAAAGTCAGTTAGCATAACTCTTTCCATTCAGATTTGGATGGCAAAATGATCCATCAGAGATGGCAGAGCCAGGAAATCAATCCCACTGGATCATACCTCCCGTCACTCCAAACCAGAGAAAGAAACCAGGGACTCATCAGGAGTAACCAGAGGAACAATGGTGCAAGCTTAGGGTTAGAACAGGACTTCCATTTCCCATAAGGTCTAGGGAAGCAGGCCTACAACAATATCATCTATCATCTTTCCATAACGCCAAAGTGTCCCAGTGCATTCAGGGGGTGGGGAGAGATGGAATTCATTGGTTTTTGCATAGAAGAATAGAGGCTAAAATAACAGTTTAAGACACGGGGTACACATCCAGTAGGGGTAAGGAGCAGAGATTTGGCCAAATGGTTTCTTTTTTTTGGGGGGGGGAGTTAAAGTAAGTAGTGGCGGAGGGCTCAGGAGTTAAATACATGACAATTTCTTCATAAAGAAAATTATAACCACATAATATAAAGTAAGGCAAATGGGAAACATCTGTCTGGCTTTGGTTGATTTTGGGGGGGCTCATAGGGAGCTGCTCCCCATGTTTCTCTTTAGCCTACAAACACAGCAGGAGACAGATTCTTAAAGGCTCCTGACCAATGATGAGATAGGTGCAAGAGACTCCGATCCCAGAGTCAGAGGCCAGGAGAACTCGGTCAGAAGTCCGAGCCAGAATCATCCGAACCCCCAGAGAACACAGAAGAACAAGGATTAAGAAGTGCTGGTCTGGGTCAGGAGTGAGCTTTGGCATTCTTGGGAAACATGGGGAAAAAGCAGGGATGTGGGATGCCGCAATTCACTCCTTAGTGGCTATTTGCCTCTATCTGAGGGGAGGGGAGAAGAGCTAATGCTGTTGGAGGGCGGCCTCCCGTTCCCCATTCCTCTGACACAAAGATAATCTCCTCGGCTTCCACGTCTCTACAGAGAACGGCTGTAGATAGAACTATAGATATAGATATATATTTTTATATATATATATAAAACATAGCTATTCCGTAGTTATATACAGGCATTAATAAAGTGCAATTGTTATTGGCTATTGTAAGGAAAGGGGAAAAAAAATCTCATTTCCTGAGGAAGTGCTAACACAGCTTATCCTATGACAATGTCAAAGGCGTAGAATGCTTTATGTCACCCACTCCCCGCCTGCTGCTGGTTCCCACCAAAGCCAGTTCCTCTCCGGAGCCCCGGCTTCAAGGGAGTGCAGGGACCCCCTCGGTTTCACAGGAAGCCAGACCAAGGCACTTATCAGATGGAGTTTTCCTGCCCTCGGCATGGATGGGCAGCGTCCTGGCCCTCACCACGAGCTGAGCCTGAGGTTACTTGGGGGTGCTCAGGGAGCAGTCCTCAGGGATCTTCTCCTCTGAACAGCTTCTCCCCGACAGCCGGTCCAGATCGCTCAGTTCTTCAAAACGTTCAGCCACACACTGGGCGGTCAGTCTCGCTTCTGGATCGTGGTCCCAGCACTCGGCCAAAGTCTCACAAACCATCTGTATGCCCTGGAGGGGGAAAAGTCAAGAGAGATCAGGGAGTCAGGCGGGAACATAGAGAAAACCCAGACAAGCTCAGCCATGAGGGAAGAGTCTGGAGATAGCCTGAGAAGTCTCCTAGTGTGAGGATCCTGGCTTACAATCCCCCAGGAAGAGTCCAGGTTCAAACCCAGATACCCTCACTCCAAAGCACAATCTCAACTTACCATCTCAGAATCAGAGTTGCCTACGCCATGAAGGCAATCACTTGGGTAACCAAGGCTCCTTCAGATCCTCTATCCATTCATGACACTATCTTAACTCACCTTCTAGAGAGTGTTCCTGACACCCCAGAAGCCTTACTTCTAGAAATCCAACCCGATTCCCCTAAATTTTGACATCACTGAGTATTCCCCTAGCCAGCTAGTAGAAACGGTCTGTTTCCCATGAATATGGGGGCAATAAGCCTCATAAATGACCCCACTTTCTGGCTGCTCCCAGTTCTACAGTTAAAGCACAGGCAGAGCTATAGGAGCCAGGATTTTCAGTGACTGCTCCCACAACTCCATTTCTAGAAAACCTCAAAGTCTCCCTCCCCCACCTCATGATTTCATGAAGCTGAATTAATTGCATCATTTACCTAATTGGTGGTATTGACGGATAGTGCTGTTAATAGTGGAATGCTATTGTTTGTACACAAGCAACATTTATTTTGTTCTGCCGCTGTAATTACAGGCAGTAAATTAAATTAAATATTAAGCATTAACTTGAAATCAATAGTGCGACAAATCTCATTAAGAGGAAAAATGTATTATGCAAATTCATTCCAGAATTTTATCACCATGAATAATGGCTTCATTACGCCAAACCTACGGCAGGGGAGGGGAAGGAAGATACAGCAGAGAGAGAACCCTGGCTGGCTCCGGCCATACTTGAAAGGGGGCTGCGTTCCTTGGGGGGAAAGATTATTGTGGCCTCAATCACCAGGGGAAACACCTCAGACCAAGGCTGGGCCTGCAGTGCCTTTGAGCTGGCCTAGGCTTTATCAGAGGGACTGGATTTCAGCCCTGACAGACTGGGTTCTTCCTGTGCCATCTATCTTCCTGAGTTATATTGATTGTTTTCATTTCTTATCAAACATGCCCTGCCCTGACAGAAACCTTAGTATCTTGGTAAAAACTTCTGATGTCTGCCAGAAAACTTCAGCATCATCTTATAGGTTAGCCAAAGATATTCACTGCATGTGCAGTAGCCTTATAGCGAGGGTCCTTCTCTGTGGACATCACAAAAGTCAACTCTCTCTCTCTCTCTGTCTCTGTCTCTGTCTCTCTCTCTCTCTCTCTGTCTCTGTCTCTGTCTCTGTCTCTGTCTCTGTCTCTCTCTCTCTCTCTCTCTCACAACACACACACACACACACACACACACACACACACACACACACACACACACACACCCCTTGATAATATTCATCTCCTTCTGGGTTTCTTTATCCCCTTATCATTTCATTAGCTCATAGAATAATGTGGTAACACGGAGAAAAGGCTAAATTCAGGGTCAAAGAAGGGGAGTTTGATTTGACTTTGCCATATCCCTGTGTGATTTCATCTCTTTCAGCCTCAGTTTCTTTTTCTGCAAAACATGGATATATGTGTGTATGATGAATTTCACAGCTCATCCTCACTGCTGTGAGGGGCCTCTTCCATTCCCCTAGATGCTTGGGTCCTTCCCTCTGAGATTTCCCTCCAATGTACCAAAGGCTTATTTTGTACAGCCTGCTTTTTACCTGGCTATTTTTCCCTCCCCCACTTAACTCGGTTCCTGGCACATAGCAGGCACAAATACAGGTCTGTTTAACTAAATCTCTGCTCCTTCGATAAGTGCTTTGGAAACTTCAGGGAAGAGCACTCTTCAGTGAAGACGCCACAGGATTTCCTGAACAGGAATTTCTCTGATCCACCCATGTCCAATTCCCTTTTCTTCATTGTTTCCCTTTGCTCCTAACTACTCTCTTCTTATGCCTTCTCTTGTATAAATCAAATATTTCTCTCTCTATTCTGTATCCACAATCCTTCCTCTCATCCTACACCTAGCACCTTCTCCTTTTCTCCCATTCCTATCTCTCTCTCTCTCTCTCTCTCTCTCTCTCTCTCACACACACACACACACACACACACACACACACACACACAGACATTTGCATCTTAAGTCATATCTCAACCTAAGTAACATAAAAAACAAAACTTTTCCCAGCTGTCAAGAGTTTTCTGTTGGACTGAAAATGAGGGGAAAATTAAATATAAATACTATATGTAATACACTCTGACAGTGGGGCAGCTGAAGTGGGACACAACAGCTCGGAAAAAATGACATATCTTCCTAAATCCTTCTATACTGAATGCCCCATTTAGAAAGCACCTGCTGGTCTGGGATTGACATTTATAGGAATAGGATCTTCTCTTAAAAACAACCAGTCCATCAAGCAAAGAGTCCTGGGAAAACAGCTCTAAATCCACTTCCTCTTCCACCAACCCCAGAGCCAATTCCTGCCGGGCTTGGCCAATACTCACTCGGTGGCTGAGCCACGTGTTGGGGATCTCGGGCCGACCCCGGTCTCTCAGTACGTTGTCCTTCATGCTTTCAACACAGGGATGCTCTCTCACTTTGGAACCAAATGGCGGCTCATATTCCTTGACCTCTGCCGAGAGAATACACAGACAGAACCACTGAGGAGGGCAGCAGTGTTGGGATGGACTGACGGAATAAATGACCCACAGCGAGTAATAGGAAGGGACTGGTTGGCATATGCAATGTCCCATGGACCATGGAAAGCACAGATAAGATAGTAAAATGAATTGGAGACAGTTCCTGTGTCACAGTCCACAGTGGAAAGAGCCCTGGTTCTTGAGTCAGGGGCAGGGATTCAAATTTCACCTCTGAGCTTTCCTCCTTTGCAGTTCTGGCTAAATCATGTAACTTCCCTGGATTGTCTCTGTTCCCTTCAACTATAAACATTTCTTCTATACAATGAGAGGGCTCAATTGTTATCAACTCCCTCATTTTATGGATGAAGAGAAGCGATCGTCCAAGGTTATAGAGGAAAGACAGTAATCTTCCGGCTATAAAATGAGGTTATTGTTCTATACGCTTTTTACAATCCCGCCTAGTCCTGTATCATGTATAAGAGTAGGGGCAGGAACAAGCAATTTCACTGGTGTAGGGTCATCTCCAAAGCATACAGTGAGCATAAGCCCCCCACCCCTCCCCACAGTAAGTGCCTAAGAAATTTGTACATTTATCTACCAATCTCAGATGGCTCCATCTTACCAAGGACAGTCCCCATTTTCTTTGTCATTTAGATTGTTATTGTGCTGCATGGAACAGGGATCAGCAAACTCCAGCCCACCACCTGTTTGGGGTATGGCCCCACCAGCTAAAAATAGCTCTCCATTTTCTGACAGAGATGGTGGAATCTGGGTGCAGACGGAGACATGCATTTTTGGGAATTCTGCTTGACCGTGAATATCTTTTATGAAGGGCTAGGGCTTCTTCCCTCCCAATTAGGGGCAGGGAGCTGTAGATAGATAGATAAAAGCTTATTAATTGAATATGTGTGTGTATATGTGTATGTATATATGCACGTGTGTAGGTATATGTGTGCATGTGTGCATACATATGTGTATAAATATACATACATATATGCCATATGTATGTGTGTGAGAGGGGAGGATCAGAGACATACAGAGACAGAGAGTGAGAGCACCAGTCACTAGGCCAGCAAGCACAGCCCGAATAGTTTGGCCACTGGCATTACCAGTTCTTAGATAATGGGATGCCAACTGGCAGGAATTAATTTTTTGTAATATAATAATGATTAAAAAACCCTGTTCTCTTTGAGAATACTTCTGGGGCTGGGTAGTGACTCCAGGCCTAGAGCTCTGTGCACTATGGAGCTCCCTAGCGGCCCCCGAAGCCTCAGGTAACTCCTCTGTAGGATGAGAGGGTTAGGGCAGATGTTCTCTAAAGTACCTTCAGTTCTTCCCGACCATTATGGGCTACATGACATCTGACTATATTTGTGCTGACTAGGCTTCCTCCTAATTAACTTATGTCAACTCTGAGAAGTAATCAGATTGCTGTTTACTTCTAAACAATGTCCCTTCCCCCAAGACCCTCCACCAATAAATGGCTTCATTGACTATTTTTGTTACTAAAAGCCACTGCCAACATCCAACTGGTTCCTGCTCTAAATGTTGCCCCTTTTGTTCTTTGCGGGAGGAGGGAGGATGTTTGTCACCCCGAGAATGGGTGAATCAAGTTTTTAAAGTGACCACCTTATTTATCAGTGCATGGACAGCCAGATTTGTGGCGATAATGCATAAACATTAACTCTCCGAATTCCTGCTCAGAACAGTGACCAGTCTTGAGCCTGACTTTTTTGTGGTGAGAAGCCCACATATCAAGCACCAGAGCTGGAGCCAGAAGGATCCCTAACTACCAGAAGGATCACGGGATCACAGAATGGGAGCTGGATACATATAGTCAAGGACCTTCATTTTATAGAGGAAGAAACTCACTATTTATTTGGATGACTCATTTCCTGTCCCCTTGTTCTGACTCTCAAATCAAGCACTCTCTCCTTCCTCTCACTAAGAAGTATGATCGGGTGTCAGCTGCCTACTGTTCAGGATCAATGGCTTTAGACTGCATCTTGGCTAGATTTGGATCTGGATTCAACTCTTGCCTTTCTGACCTAAAATACCAATTATGTCCCTGCTCTGGGTCATGGTTTCTCAGTGACAGGAAGAGATTAGACTATCTCCTAAAATGGTCTGGGATTAAACATTCACAGTTGATCTTCATTACAATGTTGCTGTTACTCTATACAATGTTCTCCTGGTTCTGCTTATTTCACTTTGCATCAGTTCATCTCAGTCTTTCCAGGTTTTTCTGAAATCATCCTGCCTGTCATTTCTTATAGCATAATAATATCCCATCACAATCATATACCACAGCTTACTGAGCCTGTTCCCAATCGATGGGCGCCCATCTAATTTCCAGATTTCACCCACCACAAAAAGAGCTTCTATAAATTTTTTTTGGGTACAAATCAGTCCTTTTCCCTTTTTTCCCAAATCTATTATTGGACCGTCTACACCCTAGAGACTATACTGCCTCACCAAGATGATGTAATAGCCAACCTTCCTCCTTCCTTAAATCATGCCCTGCCAAGTCAGCAGGGATTTTTAATCAAAACCAGTTCCTGTTTCTGCCTTGGCTCCAGAGACCGCTCACCAGCCGCCCTAACTCTCCCTCCTCTATTTGAGAAGTCACAGCAACCCCTTGTGAAGAAACTTAATTCCTTGACTGTTGGAACACAAGTTTTCCTCCCTTTGGGTTTGGGGCCCCAACTCATTGAGAGAGTCACAGGCAAACTCCAGCACCGATGCCAATGCTCTTAATTTCTGGCCATGAGAGAAATTTAGCTTTCCTCACTCGCTCCATCTACTTCACTCTGAAGGCAGGTCTTTGGGGGAGAAATAATATTCCTCAGGAATTCCAGCATCTGGCACACAGCTGTGCTGTTGACGAAGTGAATGGGGAAGTTTTCCCCAAGCAGTGCCCCTGAGTTTCTCAATTTGCATTCCAAATGAGGCTCCCCAGGAAAACCAGGGCAACTCAGGCTAGCCTAGCCTCTGATTTTCCTCCTCTTTGTTGCTGATTTTATTGGGGGGTCTGCTTGTTCTTGTAGCAACCGGAGGATGACCTCAATGGCCCTTCATGGGGCCATTTCTGCTGCTCTCAAACTTCAGTTCTTGCTTGCTTTGCTCCCCTGCCAGCCCCACAGGAGACAAAGCATTTGGGTTCGGGAAGCATTTGTTTTATGGCCAGCACTGACTGAAGACGTGAAAATGGAACTGGCTTGTTCTGCCAAGGGCTGCTCCGAAGGGGTCTGTGTTGTTACCATTTACTCCCGTTGCCTCCCCTAACCCCAACCTAGAAATTAGGCCCATCTAGTGGAATAATCAATGATCTTTTCGAAAAAGAACTCATCCCTTAATGGATAACAGCCTAATTTCCACCTTCCCTTTTAAAAACAAAACAAAGAGTTAACTCTAAATCCCACCTCTCATCATTTCCCCTTTCTTTCCACTTCCAACTAAGGCCTGAAAATGCAATGCGACTTTGGAGCAATTAGGATGTGATTTAAAACTTTAATGCTCTGATGAAGTGAGAATACTCTACTACCACAAATTCAGATGAATAATTTTGGTGGGGATCAGGAATTATAATTGTTCCAGGCACTCTCAGACAATCGTTAGGGATTTTTAGGTGTACTCCAGACACCCTGGAATAGATGGTTCTTAACTTTGTCTTCAGAGTGATGTAGATGAGCAAAGCAAGGAGTTTAATTTCTCTCATACCTCCTAAGAGAAGTTAAGTATTGGAGATTGCAGTGGTCCATCAATTTGAATGGGGGAAAAATCTGTTGATTTCAAATTTTTATTTTCACTTCCTTTATTTTGTGAATTTAAGAACATTATTCTGAGAAGGGGTCTATATGTTTTTTTTTTTTACCAGAATCTCAAAGGACTCTAAACAAAAAGTTTAAGAACCCTACCCTGGATATTTAATATAATTGTTTGGAGTAGTTCACTGAAAATTGAAACAGTATATATATATAAGAAAGCAAGTCATACTAAAGAAAGGGTAATAAGGGATAATAACTGGGGGTCAAATCTATCTCTTTTTAATGGGCCTTGGTATTTATCCTCTTTGTGTCTTTTTTGCACATGGTTATTATCATGCTGTCTATCACTGGATTATAAACTTCTTGAGGGTAAATTGTTTTTGCCTTTCTTTGAATCATAATGCTTAAGAACAGTGCCTGACTTATTAATGAATAGTTGTTGTAGATTATGTGATGATTAACTGTGATGAACTTGGCTCTTTTCAACAATGAGATGATTTAAGTCCAATGAAGAGAGCCATCTCCATTCCGAGAGAGAGAGAATTATGGGGATTGAATGTGGATTACAACATAGTCATTTTCACTTTTTTTGTTGCTGTTGTCATTTGCTTGCTTGTTTCTTTTTCTTCCTCATTTTTTCCCTTTTGATCTGATTTTTCTTGTGCAGCATGGTAAATGCAGAAATATGTTTAGGAGAATTGCACACGTTTAACGTCTATTGAATTACTTACTGTCTGGGGGAGGGAGAGAAGAAAGTAGGAGGGAGAAAAATTTGCAAAACAAAGTTTTGCAAGCTTGAATATTAAAACTATCCTTGCATGTATTTTGAAAAATAAATAGCTATTATTATAAAAAATATATTTTAAAAAGTTTGTTGTTTTATGCAAAGGAAAATGGTGATCCCTGAGAGTAAAAAGGTATTTATCTGTAAATATTGAACTAGGTACACTGTCTTGAGTTTTCAAGGGGAATAAGATTTAAGGGCTCATTCACTCAAAATTATGGTGTCAAAAGCAAATCAGAGGGAAGTCTTGAACTCGGATTTCCCTGAATCTGAGGCCAACTCTCAATCTACAGATTCTCTCTTTATGTTGAGGAAGAGGAAGCCTGGTATTATGTAAACTTCCTTTAGAGAATGATCAAATGAATTTACATATGTGAAACAGTTTGCAAACCTTTAAGCTCTATAAAATGCTGGTTATTATTATTATTATTATTATTTATTAGTATTATCATTATGTCAAAGTCCATAGGAGGGAAGGGTATTAGAATACCAAAACAGAAAAGAAGGGCATTGGACCAAACCAGCATTAGTTTCCAGAGAATATCAAAAGGGTTTGGGAGGGAAGAAACAGGAAGGTGGGATTGAGATCAAACCAAAGAAAGGCTGGAGTCGCCTTTTTCCTGTTCCTAAAGAGTTTTCTGGTCTGATTCTGAAGGTTATAAAGGGTTCACTCACTCTTCCTTCCTTGGGAAACTGTGTTTATATCTCCTCTGAGTTCAGGTCTTTATAAAGGGAGGGGCAGGGAGCTTGGCTCTCTCCGCCCCCTTCTTCCCCCCTCTTCCCCCCGGCCTAATTCTGCTAGGCTCAGCAAAGAGCAACAGGAAAAGTTTGGGGTGATGGATAACAATGAGAGATTCCAGGGCCGGAAGCCCATATCCAGCCCTTAATAAGCGGTTTGTTCTAGTAAGACACGAGAGATATGGCTAACAGATGCCTGCTACTTATCAAATACTGATTTGGAGAGATTAAGTTCTCTTCTGTCAATGACATCAGTAATCTCTGAAATGAGTCTCCATTTTGGAAAAGGTTCCATTTTGAAATGATCAGACATTTGAGTCAAAACCTTTTGAGATTCAAACTGTTTTGCTGAAACAAAGTAATTGAGTCTAAAATCTGAGGCCCTTTCTTGCCTCTGACACGCAGTGGACTTAACTTCTCAGGAATCCCAGTTGACTCTCTCTGTCCCTAAGCTACAAAGCAAGGGCACTGGTGGAAAGAATTCCCTTATTAAAATTTCTAACACCAAAGAAACCATTCCTCTGGTCCATTCCCACCCTCCCCAGCTCCAAACAAAAACAAAAGCAACAATAAAAACCTGGTCAAATAAGTTTCATCTGCAAAGTAACATCAAGTTACTTTGAGAACTTTGGAAAAGATAGGCATCCCATGTAAGCTTCAATAATCCTAGAAAACTGTCTAAGTGGTCATTTAATACAACATATATATATATATATATATATATATATATATACACACATATATATATAAATAGATAGATAGATATATATATACATATCTATCTATCTATCTATCTATCTATATATATATATCAAAAGAATATCCACTTTAATGGTATCTGAAAATTGAAAGGAACTTTAGAGGCCATTTAGTACAGCTGACACAGAAAATCAAGTTCCCCTCTATCCCACAAGTCCCTATTTGTGGGATGTGTGTGGGGAGCACATCCCGCAAATAATAACTCTCTGTCTGAACACAAAAGGAAAGAGAACTCACTTCTTTCCAATAGAACTCACTTTCTTTCACATCACGTCTAACTTTGCCTTGGTACAGCTTCCTCCATTTGAATGTAGAAGATATAATGGGTTTATAAACTTAGCAAAGAAATCCCAAATCATTTTATCATGTTTTCTAAATTCCAAGGACATCTATTTCTTTTCTTATTTATTAAAATGTATTAGGGGCATCTAGGTGGTGCAGTGGATAGAACACCAGCCCTGAAGTCAGGCGGACCTGAGTTCAAATCTGGTCTCAGACACTTAACACTTCCTGACTGTGTGACTCTGGGCAAGTCACTTAACCCCAATTGCCTCAGATTAAAAAAAAAGAAAAGAAAAGAAAAGAACTTATTGAAATTCTCACAGATTCATGATTAGCACTATCGGCTCTCAGAGGGAAACTTCTGAGTTTAGATGATGTCTTGAGAGCCAGGCGGGGTGTATAAATCAGAAAACATGAGAGATGGTAAAGATGTAAGGCATCACCTAATTCAGTTATCACACTCCTCCCATTTTTAAATGAGGAAAATGAGTGCTAGAAAGATGGTTTGATTTGCTAAGTCCCACACCTTGCTCATGGATGATGGACCAGAACTAAGACCCACCTCTCATCGAATGCCCAATCCATTTGTGTTATAGTATACTATTTCTAATGCCTGAGTGATCTTACTCAAGGCACTTCACCTTTATGAGCTTTGTCTTCCTCATTTATAAAATGGGTAGGATGGATTACTCATTTGGGGCTTGTAAATTCTCCTCAAATCTAAATCAATGATCTCTTGATATTTCCATGCCTACAGTGATACATTTAACATGGTAGGACTTTGAAAAAAAAAACTTTTTTTTAAATGAATAGATGAACAAATAAATAAATGAATATATTTGACTTCAGTTTTGTAGGTAGTTTCTCTAAAAGTCAGAGGATCACAGATTTGGAAAAGAAGAGACCTTGGGGCTGCTTAATCTCACCCCCTTATTTTGTAGATGAGGAAACTGAAGGTAAGAAAGAGGAAAGGATGTTTGTCCAAAGCCTTAACTACAAAAGGAGATTAAAGATTTGGTTTTGTAATCCCAAATCAAGAATTGATGGACATACACACACACAAGAGACTCATCCTTTGGAAACAGGAATGTTCTTATGCAATATCTACCATCTTCTAGGAAACAAAGGACTTTCAATATAGATAGCTCTTCCTTCTCCAACTCAGCCAGCTGTTCTCTAAGAGGTGCCATTTTAAATGCATGTAGCCAATCACACATACCTCCTATCTCATTGCAGCGAGATGTCATTTCCCAGAGAACCAGGGCCATGGAATATACATCTGTTTGCTTGAAGGACTCCATATTTTCCAAGTTCATTCTGGATTCCAAAACCTCAGGAGCCATATATCTTGCTGTCCCAACCTGCAACCAAACAGAAAAACCAGTTGTGTGTGGTTTTCAAAATAGGATAGTGTTCATGTCTATAGTTAAAATCTTGGGGATTTTTTTAAAAAGGTCTTAAAATTTCTTTTCTACCAACATTTTCTCAGTTCAATCTGTAAAGGTAAAATGGATTCAACCAGAGAGATTACAATGGGCCCAAGAATGGAGATGCTACAGATCTAGCAGAGCATATCCTGATGGAATGGTACATGGTGAGGTGATAG